>NW_022196902.1:12922505-12937106 GCF_008632895.1 Mastomys coucha
GGAGGGGAAACTGGGAATGGAGAAATTTACATGTAAATAAAGAAAATATCTAAAATAAAAAAAAAACTCACTGATTTGACAAAATTTAGAAATCTGGAAAAAATAAATATTTTCAAAACTCCAGAGAAATGTGAAGCTTTCCTTTCATACTTTTGGGGCTAAGGCATAAAATAATCACTGCAGAATTGGTAAGTGTTTGTAAAATTTAGCAAAGTTAAAAAGTCATACATTGTGACAGAGCAAATGATTTTGTAGAATTTTGACTAGAATTATTTTCACATACAACTTCAGTGAAATATCATATATGAGTTGAATTCTATAATTAAAGATGAAATAGGACTTTATAAACTCTAAAAGGACATATAATACATAAAGGACTTAAATAAAATATGTAATATTCACATTATGGAATGCCAAACATACATAATTTTCAAATTACACTAAACATATACTTAAGTCATAACAATGTAATATTAGAATTGGGGAGATAGTTCAATGGAGGATAGCAGTTGTGTTGAAAAAATGAATATATAAGCTTGAACTCCTAGAATCCATGTGAAGAAACACACATTAGAAAACATCTACAATCTTATCACTTTTTCTGTGGGGTGGGAAGCAAAGACAGAGAGAGGATTATTGAAACCTGTGGGCCAGGTAGCCAGGCATTAGTGAACCACAGCCAGACCCTGTCTCAAAATGTGGTGGAAAGTTAGGGCCAACACCTGAAGTTGTCCATGTACATGCTTCATACACACACATACACACACACACACACACACACACACACACACACACACACAGAGAGAGAGAGAAGGTAAAGTATAATATCATACTAAAAAGAACTCCATATATTAAGAAGATGAAAATACCCAAAAGCATACATTTCTTATGAATACATTAATTTAGTGATAAAGAAAAACATGAACTGAATAACAAATGAGGCATCAAATGTAGGGTATGGAGGAGAGATTGCAGAGATGGTATGCAGGAGGGCATACAAGGTTTCCAACTTATTCTCTAAATATCTGTGTCTTATTCTTTAAACTCACTTACACATGAAACATAACAAGAATGAATTGGCAACATCCAATGCTTTGAATATCAAAATTGCCCTCTGTCCAGTGTAGTTCTGTATCAGTGTGTCCTTGGGGTCATGAAGGCCAGTAGTTGATAACTTGTTCACATCACTTACTAAATTATTTCCTTTTTTTTGTTTATTTTTTAATAAGCCTCACTATTTAGCTCTGGTCCCAACCTGGTCTGGAACTCTCTGTTGTAGTTCAGGCTGGCCCTCAACTTACAGAGATCCACTTCCCTCTAAGTCCTGGGTTCTGGAGTTAAGAGGATGAACCACCATGTGTAGCTATTTCCCTTACTCTGACAAAGACTGCCAGTCTAATAGTGTAAACCAATTTTCTCTTTCTTTCAAAGTTCACAGCTTGGTTAACTCCATTCCTGAAGGAAAAAGAAATCAACAATCCTCACAGCTAGCTGTGAAATTCTCAGTGGGATAGTTCTCGAACTCTCTTAGTTTCTAGAAGATGGACATTGGGTCCAGGGATTGGGAAAGAAGCAAGCTGTGATGGAACCACAGGGGAGGGAGGCTGGGGACCCTGGAAGGCTGCTGGAGGGCTTTGGGCTGCGAAGGTAAGAGGGTGCTGGATTCTAGACAGAGTTCAGATCACAAGCGTCTGCTGACCTAGATGGCTCTGAATCAGGCCATTTAATCTTGTCCTAATTCATCTTCTTGGATATAGCATAGGGACATTGATATGTGCCACCAAGGTGGGCCAGGGAACAGCAAATGTGTGGATTAACAACCCATGCAGTCTGTTCATGCTGGTTATTCCTGTTTTGTTTGTGTTTTGACAGAGGTTGAGCCCTTTAGAATAGCCAGGTTCTATTTTCTGCATCACCTGCCTTTTAAAGTGGTATGTTTACAACCCCAACAAGTTAATCATTATTTCTAGATGAAAGGTCAGAGATTTCTAAAATGTTTTCAGCTCTTAGCAGAATAACTTTCTACCAATATCTCTGGGCTAATGATAAAGCCTGTATGCACATTGCCATTGGGATAGGTGCTCTTCTTTCAACGAAGGCCTTCCTGTGCATTGTGGGTAGAGGTTGCATGACTTCCCATGGCTATGGTATGCTAAGGGAAGCTTGAGGTGTGTCACTCAACAGGCATGTGTGTTTGGGCTGTCAGGACTAAGCTGGGAGGAATGTCTGAAACACTCCCTAACAGTCAGGGCCTGCCTGGGTTTACTGACCAGACAAGCCTATTACCAAGTAGCAAAGGGAAGTGTTGTGGTTCTTTTTATGAGGATGAGACCTTCTGCTTCCCTGTTTTTATTTCTATGACAACCTGGATGATGGCTGAGGCACCTTTAACTAGCTCCTTAATTGCTTTGTTTTTTTCAAAGTTACCTGATGATACCAATGGTTTTTAAAGCAGGACCCAGAAAGGAATCCGCTCATTCGCAGGGCATGCCTCAAACAATATTCTCTCTAGTGCCTTTTCTCATTAATGAATATTAGTGTTGGCCAGGCCTTCACTGCCAGGCTCCTGCTCACTGTGCAGCTCAGGGTGATGCCCTAGTTTAGAAGATTAATTAGATTAAGCCACAGTGTCCCCTCTCCATACAGAATCTGACACAAGCAAAGGTCCTATGTCTTGCTGGGTTGTGAGGTCTGCAACCCTCTTCCTTTGATGATATGGTCATGTTTGTTGTGATGCCTCATTTGGGCGACTTAATTCTGGATGACTTCTGGTTTTGAACACCAGAATTCTACTTCTTGGATTATTCCATCTTCATTTTCTGTGTCTGAAATAGCCAGAGCATCTTGTTCCTGCCCAACAATTCTAGTGAAGGCTAACCATGAATACCAAAGTATAACCACTGTAGTACCAATTCAAGATTTTGGAACCATGCTAGCAAGAGAGAGATCCTTCTAGCACTTGCTTATTCTTTTTGAGGCACATAGCCCATGGTTAAAGAGACTTTATGAATGTGAGTCTATTATCTGCACAGGCCATAAAGAATCAACCAACTTTATTGTTAGGGTCCTAACATGCTTCATCGTAGCCTGTGTTTTGGTGCCAGATCTCTGAAACTCGTAGAGGTTAACTAAAAATTTATGACTTTGCTAACACTCATTGAGTTTGAGGGCTAAAAATTGTTCTAAGTGTTGTTTAGCTACCATTTCATGCTCTTATAGTCCTGTAACAGTAGAGAACGGAGGAGAGACAGGAGTACTCACTGTAGAATTCTCTCTCCAATGAGTGGGAATCTTTTTCTTTTTTGTTTGTTTGTTTTCTTTTTCAAGACAGAGTTTCTCTGTATAGCCCTGACTGTCCTGGAACTCACTCTGTAGACCAGGCTGGTCTTGAACTCAGAAATCCGCCTGCCTCTGCCTCCCAAGTGTTGGGATTAAAGGCGTGCGCCACCAGTGCCCAGATGGGAATCTGTTGTCAACAACTGAAGCATAACCAAGATTTATGGATTTCCAGATACTTTTTTGTTCCTTGTTGCACCATATAGATTTCTAGATACTGGCTTCTTGGTTGTTTGTCCTTGCTCCTGCTACCTGGACTATGTCTGGAGACATTCCCTTTACTCACTCATGAGCTTCTGGCTTTGTGCCAGAGAGCTTAGGCTTTCAATCGCATGGACCCACTGCTACCTCATCTCATGTACTCATCATCTGGGGTCAAACCTGCTCTCCTCCTCTCCTTGCTGTAAAATAGGGTGATGTTAATTGCATCACAGATCATTTCAAGTTATTTTTAATTCATTGCAAGCAAGAAAGAACTATATTAAAACATTATAGGGACATTAATATAAATTTAAGGATAAGCATTAAACTCATTCATTAACATCCTGTGTTAATTCCTATAGTGTTTTTAAACAAAAAGAAATACTTGGTATTTTAAGTCAATATTTTGTAAGCTGTTTTCAGTTAGTGTTAGTTAAGAGTTTTGTATATTAAGTTTAGTGTTTGACTTTTGTTCGGTGAAGTTTTAAAATATTGCATCTGTTATTTTCAATAGCCACAATATGACATGAACATCAATGGTTGAATGCATAAATACAGTGAAGCATTTCACAAAATAGAGTATTTTTTAGCCAGAGAAGGAAGGAAGGTAACTTTATCATTTGCTACAATGAGGGAGAAGAAGAGGATATTATAGTAAGTGAAATAAGGTGAGGACAGAGCAATAAATATCAAATGATCTCACTTATGTGTGCAAGCTGAAAAAGTTGAACTCATAGGAGCAGAGAGCAGGATAGTGGCCACTGGTAGCCAGAGGGAGGAAAGGCTTCGACGGCTACAAGGTTTTGCCTAGACAGGGAGAATAGGCTCAGAGACCTATGTACACCACCCAATGACAACCACCACAATACAATGTAGACAGGGAGAATAGTCTCAAGAGACTATGTACACCACGCAATGACAACCATCACAATACACTGTAGACAGGGAGAATAGGCTCAAGGGACTATGTACACCATGCAATGACAACCATCACAATACACTGTATACTTGAAAAATTGCTGAGAGTATGTATTTGTGTTCACACAAAAATGGTATGTGAGATAATGTATCTACTAATTAGCTTCATTTAGTCACTTCACAACTGTACATGTTTCAAGTCATTATTTTTATACCTTGAATATGTATAATGTTTATTTTTACAACTAAAAAGTAACAATAAAAACATTAAATTTAAAGCTGGCATCAATTTAAAGTTAAAACTTTTAATTTCTACTAACTAAAACTGCATATTCTGGTAAAGTATACAATAAAATATATTTCTCTTAAATGAATTGTATTTTTTAATTATATTTCTCATAGTTGTGAACATTAGGAGTAATTGAAGAGACTGTCTTCTGAGCCCATGTGTTTAGTTCAGCATGGAGGAGATGAAGAGCCCCACCAAAGCTGAGCCTGCGTCTCCCACAGAAGCACCTCAAGGTGACCACCGTAGCCTGTTGGAGCACAGCCTCCAGTTCTTGGACTTTTGGGACATTATGAAGCCTGAGCAGGAAATGCGCCTCCAGGCCATGGAGAAGTTGTTGGAGTACTTGTGCACAAGGCTGAGTGATTCCGAGATGAAATGTGCCCTGAAGCGCCTAATCGCTGGGCTTGGGTGGGCTGAGAAGCTGCTAGGCTTCTATAGTCTGGCGCTGGCACAACTGTTGCAGTCTTTCGAAGACATCCTGTTGTGTGACATCCTGAGTTAGATACAAGAAAAGTACAGCCTACAAGCAGTGCACAGGCATAGACCCAAGGCACAGTACATAAGACCCACTCTCTTTGCAAACCTGTTTGGAGTGCTAGCCCTCTTTCAGTCAGGCTGCCTAGTGAAGGACAAAAAGGCCCTGATGAAGTCCATGAGACTGCTGAAGATCCTGTCCTATCACCTCAACCACTTACAGGGGCAGCCAATAAAGGCTCTGGTGGGCATCCTCTCTGAGATCTCAGAGTCCATGTTCCAGGAGATCCAGCCAAAGATCCTCAAGGGTGACGTGAAAGTGATCCTCAGCTCTCCCAAGTACTTGGAGCGCTTCCTCTTGGCTCAGCAGAGGGTGCCAACAAAGCTCCAGTCACTGATTGGCTCAGTTGACAATATTCCCAGTCTGGTGAGCACACCGAAGTGTCAGCGACTCTGTAAAGAAGGAGCATAAGCTGCCTGATGTGGCTCTGGACGTGCCCTGCCTGGCACTTAAGGAGAACAAATTTGAACTGTTCTGGAAGGAAGTTTTGGAGGAGGGGTTGCTGAAGAATCCATCCTGGACATCCAGCTACATGTGTTTCCACCTACTGGGTGGTATCTGCTGCTTCTGTCAGAAGAGCAGTTGTAGTTGGGGATTCGAGGAGACTTGATCTGCCATTTTGGGGAGGACATGGTTGTTTCTAAGCCCCATCCCAGAGATAAGTACATATGTGGATACCTTCCTAGAGGGGTACCAGGATGACTCTAAGTGGCAGTTTTCGATTATGGTGGCCTTTACAACCATCACCAGTCAAGGTCTCCCTGCCATGCCTACCATCTGGCATGTACACGGTTTTGGAATACTGAAGCCCTGCAGAGCCATGTGGCCTGGTTGCAGGACATGTTCCTGCAGCCTGACCTGGACTCCTTGGTTGACTTCAGCACTGCCAACCAGAGAAGAGCTCAGTACATATCGTTGAATGTGGATGAGCAACCTGGTTTCTGGCTGCGGAAGTGGATTGTGCACCGCCTGGTCAGCCTTGTGGATCATCTGCACCTGGAAAAGGATGAAGCTGTGGTTGAGCAAATAGCCAGGTTTTGCTTGTTCCACATCTTCTTTATGACAAAGAAGGCTACTCCCCAAATCCTAGAGACATAGCAGCACTTCTCCTTCCCTTTGGATGACCGCAACTGTGGGGTCATTGTCAGTGCCTTCTTCAGCCTACTGCAGACCCTCAGTGTGAAGTTCATGCAGACACCAGACCTGGCTGAAAATAGGAAGCCCTGGACTTGTGGCACAGTTGGCAGACATGCTGTTGAACCATAACCACAATGTGACCAGTGTGACACCCTTGAGAGCACAGCAGTGTCAGGGCTGGGACCAGATGATGAATACTCTGAAGGAACTAGAGGCCCACTCCTCAGAGACCAGGGCCATGGCCTTCCAGCACCTGCTGCTTCTGGTGGGCCTCCACCTCTTCAAGCCCCCCACAGAAAGCTGTGATGTCCCACCAGACATGCAGACTTGCATCAAGAAAAGCATGGGGCAGAATCCCCACCGGCCATGCTCTAGAGCCAAAGCCTTCCAGGAGCCAGTATGGGTGGAAGTGATGGTGGAGATCTTGGGGTCCTTGCTGGCTCAACCCAGCAACTTGATGCGCCAAGTGGTCCAGAGTGTATTTGGTCATATCTGTTCCTACCTTACTCCACATGGTCTGCAGCTAATTCTGGCTGTGCTTAAGCCTGAGACAAATGAGGATGAGGATGGCAGCGTGGTGGTCACTGATGATACTGATGAGAAGCGGCTGAAGCATGGAGAGGACTCGGGTTGTGAGGACAATGAGAACTCAGAGAAAGTGAAGAGGGGGACTCTGATAAGGATGTGGACCCAGGCTTCCGTCAACAGGTGATGTAAGTGTTACAAGCTGAGAATGCACTGGGTGGAGTGGACAATGGGGGGGGGGGGGGTGAGGAGGGAGAGGAGATGGGGATGAGGCCATGATGGCCCTGGACCAGAACCTGGCCAGTCTATTTGCAGAACAGAAGATGCATATCCAGGCCCAGCATGAGGAGGAAAACAACCTGCAGAAGAAGAAGCTCTGATGGGACTTCCAGATCAGGGCACTAGACCTGATCGAAGTGCTGGTGACCGAGCAGCCTGAGAACTCCCTGATCCTGGAACTGCTTGAGCCATTGCTGAACATCATCCAGCAGAGCATGCGCAGCAGAGGCTCCACCAAGCAGGAGCAAGACCGTCTGCATCTTCATGCACCATCTGCACCGTGCCTGCTGCTACTGCCACGAGGTGGAGCCTTGTGCGGAGGCTCTGCATGCCCAGGTGGAGAGGCTTGTGCAGCAGGCTGGCAGCCAGACTGGTGCCTCTGTTGCCCTTTACTACTTCAGTGGCCCTCTGTACCTGCTGCGAGTCCTCAAGAGCAACACCACTAAGAGGCGCCAAGGCGGTCGGAAGTTACGCGTAGCTGACACCAAGCCTGAGCAAGGACTCAGATGACCAGGACTTGGACTTTGTGACCCGGGTGTATTTGGCATCACTGGCATCTCTTCTGACCAAGCATAACAGCCCACTCATGGTCCCCATGTTCCTCAGCCTCTTTTCCTGATACTCACTGATCCGTAAGAACCTGCTCCTCATCCTGGTCCAGCATGTGGCTGGCCCATCCCAGCCCCGCCATCAGACCCAGGCATGCCTGCTGCTCCAGAAGACCCTGTCTGCATGGGAGCTGAGAGTATGTTTTGAGGATCCTGAGTGGGAGCAGCTGATTATCAAACTCTTGGGGAAGGCCACCCAGACCCTGCAGACTCTTGGGGAGGCACAGAACATGAGGGAGCTATCCATCTTGGAGCTGCTGAACACTCTCTTCAGGACAGTCAGTCATGAGAAGCTGTCTGTGGACCTCACTGCTCTCTTGGGCATGCTTCAGAGCAAGCAACAGAGGCTGCAGCAAAGCCTGCAGCAGGGGAAATCACTCGTCTGGCTCCAGTCGCTTCTATGATTTCTACTGGCAGGCCATGAGGATGGTAGGAGTCCAGCATCCAAAGTCAGAAAAGAAGAATGCCAAGGATATTCCTGGTGGCACCCAGAGCCCCATTAGAATGCCAAGGATATTCCTGGTGACACCCAGAGCCCCATTAGCACAAAGCAGAAGAAAAGGGGATTCTTGCCAGAGACCAAGAAGCAAAAGAAACTTAAATCTGAGGGTGCCATGCCAGGAAAGGATGCTGCATCAGTGCATGATGCAGTGACAGAGGGCGCCATGCCTGCTGCCACGGGTAAAGACCAGCCCCCCATCCCAGATGAATGGGATAACTGTGACCCAGAGTCCAGCTCCCAATAACCCCACCCTAAGCTCCAGCACCCCTGCCAAGACCCCAAAACTGCAGAAGAAAAAAAAGAGAAGCTGTGACAGGTGAATGGAACCACTCCAGTGTCTCCCATGGAGCCGGAAGCAAACAGCATCATCAGAAGGCTCTCAGCACAAAGGAGGTCATACAAAGTCTCCCCTGCCAAAGAGAAGAGCAAGGCTGTCTCTGATGAGCAGGAGCCCAGTCTGTTACAGCGTGGGGCCAAGAAAAGGAGAGTGGCCAGGAAGGAAGAGAGTGCAGACACCTCGAGTGTGTATGGTCTGTTTCCCTGCCACCAGCCGCTCCAGAAACTCCTATTTTTCAACAATATTTTAATAAACAAGCCATAATATATGACACCAAAAAAAGAAATAATTTTAGGAAACACATTTAAACTTTCAACAAGTTTGTTTTCTTAAAAATTGTATCTGATGTAATACTATTCAAATTATAGTACTATGCTCACTAGGAATTGTTAACGGCAGCAACAGGCTTAGAGCATGTTCTCATTGTTTTATCTGTTACTTTCTTAAGGAAACGGGTAATTTTTTGTTGTCTCAAGTAAGTTTTAATGCATCTTTTTCCTTTTCTGAAACTTGCTACCACTGGTGTACAGAAACCTCTTAGCAGGCCTTCAGTAACTAATCTGTCTAGAAAAAGTATCTTCCCTCCAGAGGAGGGAGGGGCAGTTGCCCACAGCTGAAGATGGAGACCCTCAGCATTGTGAAGCTTCTGTCTGTGTTAGTAGAGGCAATAACAGTTATTGCATGTGCATAATATTCAATACTATCAGAGAATAAAAGATGTGATTCTCTGGTTTTTGTTCTTCCACATTTATAGTTTGCTTGTTTTTAGAATGATTTAACTAAGGGAACTGAATTTTGTAAAATCACTGGAGGATCAGGCTATAGTCTGGGCCTTCACAAATGACTGCTAACAGACTCCTCAGGCCATGAGCTCAGTAGGCTGGTGGACCACAGTTGGGAAAGCGGAGGATGGGCAGGCACCAGTGAATTGTTGACTTAAGAAAACAGCATGTGGCAGCAATCCAGGGATCACAAAACTTTTGGCACAGCGGCCTCTTGAAATCCGTAAAGCCAGTGACTGAATATTGAATGTTACTGTAGAAAACCCAACATCTCTCTGACTGTGTCTGACACACTCACAAACAAAATTAAAACAAACCCTCTACATAGATCAGGCTCATTTTTGGAAAAACAAGCAAACAAACAAAACATCAAAGGTGAGTTTCCAGAGTTAAAGCACTAACCATGGCCAGGCTATTGGGAGGTTGCTGTGCTTTGGTGGAAAAAGAAATATCTTTCCCAAAGGAACAATAAAGGCAATCTCCAGGGCTGACGCCCTGTCACTGGCTGAAGCCTGCATCCCAGCTCTCGGTCCATCTGTAAGTCTCCCTATAGAATGGGAATGTATGCCCACACGTGTATTTGAGCTTCATCTGTCTTATTTGCTCACTCCCCAGGTCCCCAAATGTCTAGGATAGTGACTTAAATCAATGTACACTCCCAATGTTTATGTAGTTAATGGGCAACAAACTCATTGATGCAATTTTGGGGTATATAATAGCGTTATCTCTGTTAGCCTGAGAGGGGCTATACTGTCTGGCCATTTATGCTTATGAGTTAGTAAGTGCTGCTGTGTAGATAGAGACATATTGTATGTAGCTGCAAGGGGTGATAAGTGTTCAAACCTGACCTGAGAAGATATTTTAATTTTGTTTTTAGCTGATTGTGGCAGTATATCCCTGTGACTCCAACATTGGGGAAGCAGGAGGATTACGGTCTAGAGACCAACCGGGAGTACATATAATATTCAAGGTCAATTGTAGCAATGGTAAGACTCGATCTCAAAGCCCCAACAGGTGTGATGTAGCTCAATTGGTGGAACCCTTACCTAACAACATACGGCTCTATGTTCAATTTTCAGCACCACAACCAAACAATGCAAAACAAACAAATAATAAACCTTAGATAATTCTGGCTTGTTTCCTGCCTTACAGTTTCCTAAAGCAGACAACAGAATGGTTGTTAGTAATATTTGGTCCATAGAAGGTAGGACTAGGGCAAAAACGTCTTAGGTCTGAAGAACAATCATGAAGTATGGCTTCTATTGAGACCAAACTCCTAAAAGGGGGAACAAGGGTTGGGAATTTGGGACCCATTAATGTTGTCCAAATAAGTGAATGAATAATGAATACTCAAGAGGTTGGTAGAGTTTGTACACGTGCCATGCTGTGAATGTCCTGTCCTCTTTTAGCCCAGTATGATGTCAGAATATACAAACTAAAGGGCTACTTCTTTTATGACATCTAACCCTGATGGGCTGTCACAGAAAAAGGGGTAACCCTGGTGTTGGGCCTGGAAGGTAATAAAGCTTTAGCTATCAATAGTAAATTGAAAGTTGTTCCCAGCTTGGGGGAAGGCTCGCTTTCAGAAAGCGGGAATTTAATGAATTCTTTTAGTTTTGTAACAAACAATTATAATTTAATGACATCAGCTATCTCTTACCAATGCATTGTTTTTGCTTATTTTAGCTTTAAAGAAGGTACTGGAGCTTAAGGTGTTCCTTGTTCTGTTTTCTTGATTTATTTCATAGAACAGTTATGACCCAAAGGATTCTACAGCCTCCTGGTGCAAAGCTCATCCTGAACGGCTGAGTGCTGCTACTGTGGAAGCCATTAGCACCTTGTGTGGAGGCATGGCAGTTTCCCTGCTCTGGGAGGATATGTTTTCAGGGTCTCCTTCTTTACAGTGGCTGCAGTCCACAGTATTTTGCTCAGTCCTGCCTACTGCGTGGGTGGCACAGTTAGGCCTTCATCTCTGAGCACTGTGGCAGCCCTCAGCACTTTGGTACCAGAGGCCAACAGATTTGGAACTAGGGCAGATTTTAGCCCAGGCTTATGTTTTCCTTCCTAAGCTTTTCCAGTGAAGGAGCAGATTTCCATCCTATTGCAGGCTGTTAAAACGTCAGACTAATAAGTTTTCAACAATCTGTCAGTGCAGATCTCCAGCAACAAGCTGGCATTGCCTTTGGATTCTGGCCTCATGGTTCAGCCCAACCTCAGCCAGTCAAAATAAGAGACACAACAGCAAAAGAGAGGGAAAAAACTCAGATAGTCACCTCAAGCCAAGCAGAAATTCTTAACAAATCCATTGTTGGCAATTGCCAACAGCAACTCTGTGGTCTGACTAACCTGGCATGACCCTCAGGAAGGGCCATCTCTCCAAAAGCTCTAATTAGCTATGGTCAGGAGTGGCTTGAGCGATATTAATGCCATTGCTATTGGGAAATGAGCCTACCTGCTTTTAACAGCTTTGTTTTTTCCTTCAGTCCAAGAACAAAATGTTAGCTCAATGGCGTATGCTTTCTATTAGAGAACGGCCAGCAGCAGCAGTCTCCAGAGAGCTGCTCAGCATTTGATTACAGACCCCTATTTTTAAATGTTTAAAAACTCCTTATTATGAACCAAAACTTGGAAAACCTGGTTTCAGTCAGAGAGAGAGAGAGAGAGAGAGAGAGAGAGAGAGAGAGAGAGAGAGAGAGAGAGTTAAATTACTAAGCAATTGTCGAGAATGAAGTGTTTTGCCATTCTGGTCCCAGGCAGTAGCAGACAGTAGAATGGCTGTGTCCTTCTGGTCAACCTCCTTTGGAGAGCTGATGGGGTCAGATGGCACACAGGGTTGGAAGCATGACTCTAGCCTCCAGGCAAGCATACTTCTAGCAAAACTGCACCTGAAGATTGGTGGCCTGAAGTATAACTGAGACCTCTCTCTCAAGTGCATCAAGCTATTGCAACTGGGTAGATATCTGGGTCCAAGTATTTTGGGAAAAATCCTGTCATGAGCTCTGAAAAAACACTGTATATCAGATTCAAATACATAAACTCCAAATCTGAACAGTGGAAAACTTGAGTGAGAATTTTGCAGTGCTGTCTAATCTTTTATTTATCATCTTAGAGTCTCAAGGGTTGATTACCAGCCATAGTTATAAATGTTTAATACATACATCGTGAGTTATTAAAGGTGAAGTCGAGAAACAATGGAAGAAACAGGAAAAGGCATGGGAGGACAGATAAGTAAACAACGAAAAACAGCATATTGAGGTTCAAATCCCAAACCTGGACCTTATTAGCTGTATTATCTGTGGCCCATTTGGCTTATATTTTTGACTCTCATTGTAGGGGTGAGGGAGGAATAACACTCATGATAATGGTTATTATATATATACACATTATATATACATAACATATATATGCATATGTATATATATATATATATATATATATATATATGAATGATACATGTATGTAGTAATTAGAATGAAATGGTCCCAAAGGCTCATGTTTTGGAGCCTTGGTCCCCAGTTGGTGAAACTGATAGGGATTGAGAGGTGTGTCACTGGGATCAGAGTGGGCTTTGAAGTTTCACAAGCCTATATATATATATATATATACCTTTTCTAGTTCTCTCTCTGTGTTTGTATGTCTCTCTGTCTCTATTTCTCTCTGCTTCTGTCTCTCTGACTCTCTGTTTCTCTCTGTATGTCTCAGTCTGTCTCTCTGTCTATATCTTTCTGTCTTTCTCTGCCTCTCTCTCTCTCTCTGCTTTGTGCTTGTGGATCAGCTGTGAGCTCTCACATATGGCTTCACTGCCATGCCTGACTGCTGCCATGCTCCCCACCATGATGGTCATGGACTTTAATCATCTGGAACCATGAGCTGTCATGTATTTAATGCCCTCTTTTATACTTTATGGTATTTTGTCACAGCAATAGAAAAATAAGCCAGTGCATAAACACTTTACTTCCTCTAGAACCCATCGCGTGGCCTCTTTGAATGTGGTTTTGTGGAAGAGGGGGAGATGTAGTATACACCTACTTGGTGCTGTGGTGCATGAGTTGCAGAGCACAGTTCCTTCATCAGTCATAGTACCTGGGGAGGAAATACATTTTGTTCTTCCCATGATGGAGACCACTGGTCTAAAGGAGGGAAACCTGCAAAGTTAAAGGTCTAGAGAGCAGAGGTGGGTGGGGAGTGGATGGAGATGATCAGCCTCCTCATGCATCCTTGCCACTGGGAAAGGGTGAAGGACCTAACTGTGTTTAGGAAAGAGTGTCTTTACAGGGGACCAAGTTGACTACCCCCCAGTGGGCATGGAAAGATTCAGAAAGATTGTGCAAGGATAAAGGAGAGAAGAAACAATACTATCTTACTTTTCAGTTGAGATTGAAGCACAAGCTAAACTTGGAAGGTATTTATTCTAAGAAACATAATTATAGATGCAAAAATCTAAAGGTAATTAAGAATCTAAAGGGAATCAGGAATGAGTACAGAGGTATGGGGATGAACTAATCATAAGGATCCTGGATCTGAGAAACATGAAGCCTGGAGAAGGTCGCAGGACTGTCAAGACCACTGCAAGTCATAGATCCTTGGCTTCAGGCAGGAGAAGGTTTCCAATAGTGTTCCTTAAGATTGTATAATGGGAGTACAGTTTAATAGACATCCATGATGAAAAAGCAGTTGTCATATTATTGCCATGCTTTGGTGTTGGAATATGTTCTGTTAAGTGTGGTACCATCTTATTGAATTTCATACTGTCATCCCTAGTACCTTAATACTCACAGTTGTGACAATCAGCAAAGCTTGGGAGTACTTCCAGAACAGCTCACTGCTCACCCCTTCTGACTTCCTACCTCCCCAAGGGTCCACAGAGAGAATTTTTTTTTAAGCTTTAGTAAATCTACATGGTTTTTAGGAAGAGGAGATCATAGAAGTGAGGGTGATACTTAGAGTTTCAAATCTAGCATGAATGTATTATGAACCATGGCCTTCAAAATCATGCAGAGGGTAAGGATGGGCTGAGTATGTACTGGAAAGAGGGCCTGAACCCATAAATGCCTCCCCATTCTTTAGACAGGCATTTCCTCCTCAGGAATCTGTGGAAGAACACATTATATTTCAGGAAAACCATTTCTTTACTCATTTATTACACAGAAAG
>NW_022196902.1:12937744-12956233 GCF_008632895.1 Mastomys coucha
GAGGAGGAGGAGGAGGAGGAAGGGAAGGGAAGGGAAGGGAAGGGAAGAGAAGAGAAGAGAAGAGAAGAACAGAATGGGACTCCATGTGTTTCCCTGATCCCAAACAGAACACGTAGCAAGTTCTCAGCATGTGTCACTGACATCCCTGGAACCCCAATATAGTGAGCACTCGGAATACCTGTCCTTCCATCTTTCCTGTGTTGCCAACAAGTAAGTACTGACAGTTGTTACACAACAAATATGTCTTCCTAATTGCTATGCTCCAGGCATGTGGCCAGAGTGTCTATGCTTTAAGCCTCACCTTTCTTTATTTACCCTGCAATTTTCAAGCTACTTTATGAGGCTTTGCAGATGGCAGAAGCTTAATAGATGATACCAACAATACCCCCAGATCTTTGCAGAGGCATCACCATGGTACCCCATCCATGCAACTGAAGGGTTATTTACTCAGGACAAAGGAGTAGTTATAACGGTACCCTCGCGGCCCAGTGCAGCAAGGTTTCTGTACATAAACCAACAATTAAATGTAATCCTATATACTTACAGCTTTAAAAGAAATTCAAACCAGTTCTTGGAACTAAAGAAGCCAGCACTAGAGAAAATGACTTCCAGAACATGAAGCCCAACATGTGAACACAGGCCCTCTGAGCCACAAAGGAACACACACTTTTCCATGGGGGAAAGGGCTTGTTGTATAACTAACTACGAGAGGCCAAAGACTCAGATATTCTCAGGGACAATCAAAAAACGATTACTGGTCAAATCATACTGGCCATTTCCCCAAGGACAGCTCTGAGACACAGATTTGGTCTTGAGCAGTCTATAAATTTTACTTGTAGTCAACCCCCAGCTACAGCTGAAAAAATCCAGTATCTCAGAAGATGACAGACCTATTTAATGAGCTTCAGGTGAGCATGAAACTGGGTATTGTACAGATGGTTTTATTCTGCTTTGACATTCCATATTTAACCCTACCACATACTTTGACAAAGCAAACATTTGAAAGACATCTCATTTTGACTTTTCCTCTCTTTACGAAGATAGGGATTTTTCTCTAATTTCATGCTATTCTCCAATACCTAGATGAAATTCTATAATATCTTAAATTCTCAATGAATATTGCTCAATAGACTGAATGAGTGATCTGGCATAAAAGTACACATTCATTTTTACACGGTAGTCAAGGTAAAAACTGCAAGATGCTGAGACTCTTAAAAGAAAAAACATGATTGTGTGCATGTGCATGTGAGTACACATGTGTGTGTATGTGTCCATGCATGCATGTGTGTTTATGTGCATGTGTGTGCATACATATTTGTGCAAGTGTGCACATGTATGTGCACCTGTGTGTGCATGTGTTTGTATGTGTGCATGCATATGTGTGTATTTTTGTGTGTGTGCATTTGCGTGTGTGTGTGTGTGTGTGTGTGTGTGTGTGAGAGAGAGAGAGAGGGCTGAAGACTGAACCAGGCAATATCTGCACTCACAACAGTGATGTGAATTTATTTACAAAATAAATTCAAATCACCAGTTTGATGTCATTATTCTTCTAAGAGATT
Source organism: Mastomys coucha (assembly GCF_008632895.1). Classification (NCBI taxonomy): domain Eukaryota; kingdom Metazoa; phylum Chordata; class Mammalia; order Rodentia; family Muridae; genus Mastomys; species Mastomys coucha. The sequence goes on from NW_022196902.1 coordinate 12,939,304, forward strand.
GCTGTGCATGGAATTTATTGTGAGTGCCACAGGTGGAGTCCCACTTGAGGGTAGAGATTTCTCAAAGTATTATAGTTTTAAAATATAATTCTCTCTGGAAAACCAGCAAATGCTGTGTGTGTATGTCTCTCTACTCCCAGGTCCCTGCAGACTATATATAGAGAGTGACTTCAACCATGCACTGAAGAACACTTATGAGGTACCGGTGCATGCCAAACATTTTCAGATGCCACTATTCAAAGCTGCCAATCAGATCCCATATTTATATAGCCTAGGCTTGCAATTTTAAGACTAATGAATTAATAAATGGATTAATGTGCATTATTTTAGCACCCTGATATACATTTCTAAATCTTATAGCTTTTCTTTTTAATGGCAAATAATACCAAAATGAAACAAAGAGACTAAATTTGTTTTAATTGGTCAAGACTCATACCAGGAAATTAGTGGCAATGCATCCCTAGCCCATCAGCTATCTCAAGCATTTGAGTAGAAGGTTGTATAAGGGCCCCTGGGGACTGGCTTGTAGGTCCTGTTTTGGTATGAGTTCTCTGTCATTTATCTGCTTCAGGATGCTCTGCTTTTCATAAGCAGAGGTGACTGTTGATTCTAATATGAATTTTTATTAGCATTCATGTTCTTGTAGGAGAACTTATATAGTAATGAGAATGCAAATACCAAAGAGGCAGAGCCTCAACAGAGATGAGCAAGATGGTTCTGTCATTTATTTACTTGTACATTATTAAAACTCGGCCAGGGATAAATTTAGTCCATGGGGTCAGCATATTATAGGATCTGAATAGAGGGCTCTTTAAGAAAAGGAGTAAAACAAGCAGGCATAATAATAGTGGTGTCTTAGAAAGTATTAATGAACTTGGTAGAAGAATTTAGGAATTCTGAAGATCATATTTTGTCAGCTTGATTAACTCTGGGATTAACTAATAGACAAACTTCTTCGTGAATTGATGAGGATATTTCTGGAAGAATCAACTAAGGGGGAAGAGACTCCTCCGGAGGGATCAGCACCTTCCAACAGTGGCCCAGATACAAAGAAGTTTGATGGAAAGGGAGAACTATGTTTGCTTGCCCACTTTAATTCCCTGCTGGCGAATGCATCTACTTTCTTGAAGCTGCAGCTGTTGCCATCTCTCATTGACATTGGACCTTGCTGCTTCAGCCTTCTAGTGTAGACTTAAGACCAGCCATTTTTCAAGTCTTCAGTGTCAGACTGGGACTGTTAGGCATAGCAGACTTAGCAGCTTTGAGGTCTTCAAGCTTCTCCAGTTTACAGATAGGAACCCTATACTCTGTAAGCCAACCTGATAAATGTCCTCCATAATATATTCATTGAATAAGTTCTGTTTCTCTAGACAACTCTGATGAAACACTTCCCTAAGTTATTGTAATTTATGTTTATGTATAGTACATGCATATATTATATGTTTAACATATTCCTCTCCATACTCCTCAACCTCCTCTTTCCACTTTCTACTCTAATTTAAAAAATTCTTAGATTATTCTGCATGTGGGTCTAATTTATTATTATATCCCACTCTGACTCTGGAGTAGACTATATGCTAGTATGTATATCTTTGTTTATATCAAAAGTAAAAAAAATATTTAATAAGCACCTATTTAAAGTCTTATTAGTACATTACTTTTTTCTGTAGAAGTTTTGTGCTTGATACCATGTTTTATTGTGATATGTATATTTTTTTTTATTTTACAGAAATCACCATCCTCCATACTCATACACCTCCATATGTTTATACTGCAAAGTGTATGAACCTTGCCAAAAGCTTTCAGTAAAATGCTCAAAATGTTCTCTCAGAAGCATGCAGTACACAGCACTGAAGCAATGCATAGTTGAAATTGATAAGTAAAGGTTTAGAACTATGGAACCTGGTTCAAAATAAAGTTCAAAAGTCATAATCTGGTTGTGTTTTTCAGTTAACTGCTTATTGGATACATACTTTTATGTGAAATGATTATTGACATTTAGTTTATTTTAAAATCGTGGCCTATGTTCTTCTTTTATGTTTTGAAAGGAATGCAGTGTCTTTCCTGGCCTTTAGCAGAATGCAAAGCATTTAATGTTCAGAAGGTAAGAAATTCAGCCTATTGACAATGGGAATTTCAAATATGTCATTAGTTGAGCTGCTAATAACACTTTCTCACAAGGAACTGTGGGCTTCGCTAAGGGTGCCCTTGAAAGTGAAATACGGCATGCTCTTAATTCCATGCACAATGCCAACGGTACCAGAGGTCTTACTGTGGTGAGTGAATAGTGAATGGATGTGTCTCGTAGTCTTTGGCATGCATGGTCCCCTAAGATGCCCCCTTCAGCTAAATATCCTGACAATAAATTCTATGGCATGTTTAGTTTTGGCAGACAGTCTCACATATCCCCAGCAGGTCTCAGTACACACACAAAGGTGACCTTGAACTGCTGGTCCCTCTGTCTACACCTCACCAGTGCTGGGATTACTTTAATTACTCCACCCCATTCATGCAGAGCTCAGGATTGCACCCAGGACCCTGTGAACACTACACAAGCACTCTGCCAACTAAACCACATCCCGGGTCCTTGCCTGTTTGACCCTACCTCAGTTGTGTAAACCTGAATTGAATGTGCTTCACTTGATTCCACCAGCACCCCACCTTTTAAAATATCCACTGCCTTTTCCCCATCTAGAACAATTTAATACATGTTCAAGATCTGTTTATCGAACCCATCCAGCTTTCTTCATGCTTCTGCCAGCTCCTCAGTCCTTGTAGTATTCCTGTCTTATGCTTAGGTTTTTGTATAACAAAGAACTTTCTATTTGTTAGTATTGCCCTGTTCCATTCTGATTGCCACACAAGTCACCAGAGTGGTCTACTACTCTCTCAGTTGCTTGTTTCCCTGCTCAAGAGCCTTCAGTAGTTCTGTTTCACCCTTGGAATAACTCGGATTCTTGCTCAGGTGCAGTGTCTGACATGTTGGCTCTTGCTTTTCAATCACATGCTATTTTGGGTTTGCTGAACTACTTTCTGAGTCCTTTTTTCCACTTCACATCTGAACTCCCGTGTGCCTACACAGCAGCTCTTCCTCATCCATCCTTCCAGCTACCGTGGTAGCTGGTTCTCCTGGGCTGCAATGTTCTGTGCAGAGCCTCTTTTTGAGAATCTCATATAAGGAAGGGATTATAGAGCAACATCTCATATATAAGGAATTGTAGAGCAACATCTCTCAATAAGGGATCATCTAAATTTTCCTTAAAATGAGTCATGTACCCAATGCTCAGGGAACACCATGGAAGAAGTGCCAGAAAGAATGTAAGAGTCAGAGGATTAGGGAGTCTGTGTCTCCTAGTAGTGTCAGAAGCTACACTCTGGAACTTGCACCAAAATAGCTGCCTAAACATAAGCTGAACAAGGACAACACCAATACATGTTCTCAAGTGAACAGGGGAGAGCCCAAAGGCTTCAATCCTACGCAAAGAACTACAGGCAAATAAGGAGCGCTGAGAGGTCACACTATCCAATACTCAACGGTCAGCCCTAAGAGCATACATACAAGTAATATTATATAGACTGATTGGGTTATAGGAATATATAAATATATAAAACAATTAATGAAAAGAAGCGATGAATTCAAAAGAAAACAAGAATGGGTATATAGGAGGATTTATAAAAATAAAAGGGAAATGATTTAATTATAATCTCAAAAATAAAATAATTTTAAAAGGTATGATGTAAAGGTCATAAAAGTTGTCCAGTGTGTTTGTTAAAATGGATGCTCCTGGGCCTGTAAGGACTCAGACTTTAACCATCTGAGAGACACCCTGGGAGAAGCTACTGTCTGTGTTCTTTGCGGCCACTTAAAGAAAGTCTGGTGAGGGGCACTGTGTGCTAAAAGAGGTGGGACCTGGGCTGGTTCTCCAGTTCTGACCTTGGGAAAATTCCTTAGCCTTTATGAGATCCCATCTCTCCACTGTCAGGCTCTGGTTTCTCATCCATGGATTTATGATGAGCATAGACTAGCAGTATGCGAAGCAGACCATCAGACTGGTCTAGTCCCACTTAGCTCTGCAACAGAAGCAGACATTTTGTTGTCCTTCAATTTATTCTAGTATTTCTTTAAGCAACATTTTTTTTTATTTTCCTTTGGGAGTTGTAGCTTGAACCCAGGGTCTTACACACAGTAGGCAAATACTCTAGCACTGAGATACACCCCCAGACATCTAGTAGAATATGTTTGATCAGTTCCATCCCTGTTCTCTTCCCTCCAATTCTTCCCTTACACATTTATACCACTTTTTCCTCCCCATTCATGCTCTCTCTGTCTGTCTGTCTGTCTGTCTGTCTGTCTGTCTGTGTGTCTTAAACTTGCTGAGTCCACTTTGCAATTCCAATATATGCTAGTACATTGTAGGGTCATCTACTGGAGCCATAGGCAGCTTCTCCTAGCAACCATCTTTGCCAATTGCTCTTACTGAGTGAGGGTTGAGATTTTCTGACCCCTTCCCCTAACCAGTAGAATTCTGTCTGGCTTGATCTCACCTGGGTCTTACACCACAGTTACAACTGCTATGATGAGTTCACGTGTGTGATTGCCCTGCCGTGTCTGGGAAGAATGTTTCCCTGCAGCCATATCTCCACTGCATTCTGCAGTGATGCCCGAGCTTTGGGTGGGGGAGTATGACACTAGTGTCCTGTCCAGGGCTGAGCACTCTCTCCACTTCTCAGTCTTTCTGCTCTGCCCGAGCTTTGGGTGGGGGAGTATGACACTAGTGTCCTGTCCAGGGCTGAGCACTCTCTCCACTTCTCAGTCTTTCTGCTCTGCCTGAGCTTTGGGCCAGGGAGTATGACACTGGAGTCCTGTCCAGGGCTGAGCACTCTCTCCACTTCTCAGTCTTTCTGCTCTGCCCGAGCTTTGGGCCAGGGAGTATGACACTGGAAGCTTTCGTTTGCTTCATTTTGTAGAGTTGCTCACAAGAAAGTGAGTCGACCATATAATAAATGAGGATATTTAGAAGTAAGCTCTTGCATGAACACACAGCTAATTATTTTTAAAAGAATAATTTTAAATTAAAGAAAAATAATCCAAATTAGTTAGGAAAAGGAGTTTGAGCATCCACTGCGGTGACTAGATAGCTTGCAGAAATCCTATATCTGTAACACAAAGGAACAGTTTCAATGATTTTGTGAAAACATTCTTGATCTGACTGGTGCTTGTAGTTTTAAAAAGTAGTCCTACGACACTATCAACTAAATTTCTCCACCCCAGATGAATAAAATCGGAGTCAGTCTCACAGACCACAAGCCTATTGCACATTTATAAATATGTTGAAGAGAGCTGCTTAGACACTCAATATGACTCCTAACCACATTCTATTATAGGCTGTAGGCGTTGGAGATGTGGTTGAGAGTGAAACCTCATTCCACCTTAGAAAGATAGAGACTTCTCAAAAGTATCCTCTGTCTAAAATTGATGGACACACACAAACCGCCGAAGACAAGAAAAGCCAGAGTCCAGCCAGTCTCCATCTGGATATAATATAATCCAGTGGAATGATAACAAAATATTATTTTTGGATTATACTTTTGTGTGTATTATGTGGCATTTCACGGCCATATGAGGACTCTTCTGTTAGTTTGTTAAAAAATTCTCAATGTTGATATTAATTCACTCTTCCAAAACACATCTTATTAATAGCTTGCTTTTTCTCTTTCTTGGGGGATGGAGGTGCTAGAAGATACACGTAGGACCTCACACACACTGGGAAGTGCTTCACCACTGAGCCTACTCCCAGCCCCACAAGTCTGCTTCATGAAAACAGACTTTTACTGCTTTTGGAATTTTGTTTTCTATTCCTTGACAGAAATTAAATTCTCCTCTCTCTCTGTCTCTGCCTTCTCTGTCTCTTTCTCTCCTTTCCACACACACATAAAAAGAGAAAAGGCAGTACTTTCTCCTTGGCAGGTACAGTCTGTGGACTTTTAATATGTTACTGGGATTATTTATGATTAAGTGCTACTCAAATCTGAAATCGACAAGTAAACTTAAGCTATTTCCCGTGAACAACAACAAATGAGGTGTCTATTGCCACCTACCCTTGTGTGTGTTTTAGTTAGCACTCTGAACTGAACCCAGCATCGCACATGTGAGACAAATCCTCTACCACTGAGCCGCAGTCCCTGTCCCTATCTCTGTTTTTGAAAGAACCATTGATTGTGGTTTCTTAGACCTGTCAGTCTACCCAAGGATCCAGCTTATAAACCTCAAAGCCAGCATTCCAAGAGATGTTTAAAGTGATCAAGACTTCGATGATGTCTGCTCATACTTGTTGAGATTTTGTCTTTTATTGTCTATTATAATGCTAAGAGCAAGCTCCTCAAGACTGGAGTCTGCGATAGTCCTGGGACTCTGCTCCCAAGTTAATTCTGATTGGCGAATAGAGATGCCAACAGCCAATAGCTGGGGAGAAGAGACATAGGTGGGGGTTAAGGTTTTTGCGGCCTTAGAGAGAGGAGTCCACGAAGAAGAGGCAGAAGAAGCCAGTGAAGGAGAGAGCTGCCATGGCTAAGAGTCAAGAGAATGTGGCCCCGAGGGCTGCCTAATTGGAGCTAAGAGCAGCACAGATAAAGCATAGTAAGTAATAATGGGGTCATCGATTGAAAGGTAGATTCTAACAGCATGGATGGTAGCCCAGCTACTGTGCTGCTTACAGGATATTTTAAGGTTATAAATAAAGGTTATATATAAAAGTTATGTATGTCTTTCATCCAGGAACATAAATAGTCTAAGGTGGGAAGAACCTCCATACCGGGATTATTTATTATTATTTACCACACACATTGCCCTTGATGGGCATATCAGTGGTGGTCAGACCCCAGGAACATCATAAGACTCTCCAGTTGTATCAAGTAGGATGCAGGCTCCCAAGGTGCCTCAGTGAGCTATGTCTGTAACAGGTGGTGATAAGCTGACACCAATGATCGATCTCCTTGCCGTTGTTCATCTCTGAGAGCCAAGTGCAGCACCATGCAGAAGAATCTTCTAGGCCATTTGATCATTGCAGTAAATATTATTAGCTATAAGGTCCACCCTTTATAGCTATACAAATCATCAAACTCCTCACAATGTTTTAGGCTGTGAAATTTTTACACAGTAGTTCTATACTTTCTACCAAGAAGATATTTGGCTACTTTTAAACAAAACATAGAGTAAAAGCAGGAACCTCAAATTGATATAAAATATGAGTTATGGGGAAAACAACCTGAAGCAATGAAAAAAATATTATTTGTGAAAGAGAACACGTTTTTCCCTAGGGAAAAAAAAATCTCATTAAGCTGCATGCTAACAAGCATTTCACACAAGTAAGATGTTATTGGAAAAACAATTATAGTGTTATAGCCCAGAGAATAATAAGAACAAAATGTAGAAGTTATAAATTCGTTCAAAGACTAAAATAATACAGTTTTCAAAAAGTCAGTTGTTTGAGAGAGTCACTAAGGGCAATTTTCCTTCCCCCCTTCTGAAGGTATTTGAAGGAAACTAGGATGAATACAGAGCACACACTTGCCATACATAGGAATGGTGCTTACATTTTGATTTGGTTGAGGAAATGCTACTCCAAAAATATGAATACTGAGCATTTGAGCAAGATATTAGCAGAAGTACTTGATAACCTCCCCATGCTTCCTTGCCCTGATGTCATAAAATGGGGTGTGGGGGGCATTTTATGACCATTTTATGAAGCACATCATGGTACACTCATTTGCAAGATGTCTCCATCTACCTAAAAGACAGGAGCCAAAGACACACAGACATGGGAAGAACCTGAACTCACAAGATCACTTTGTTTCCTCAGCCTATTTCAGTAAGTACGTGTTCTGCCCTCCAGACATGCCCCCACTGAGCGCTCTGCCTCAAACCTTGTATAGAAAATGCACAAACTGACCCAGTGTTCTAGATCTTTCCTTGGAAAGCCCCAGTTAAGACTGAATTGCAAAGCTTCTGTAAGGCAAAGGACACTGTCAATAGGACAAAATGGCAACTAACAGGTTGCGAAAAGATCTTTACAAACCCTACATTAAAGGGCTAATATCCAATGTATACAAAGAACTCAAGAAGTTAGACTCCAGAGAACCAAATAACCCTATTAAAAATGGAGTACAGAGCTAAACAAAGAATTCTCAACTGAGGAATACTGAATGGCTGAGAAACACCTAAAGAAATGTTCAACATCCTTAGTCATCAGGGAAGTGCAAATCAAAATGGCCCTGAGTCACCTCACACCAGTCAGAATGGCTAAGATAAAAACCTCTGGTGACAGCAGATGCTGCCTAGGATGTGGAGAAAGAGGAACACTCCTCCACTTCTGGTAGGATTGCAAGCTGATACAACCACTCTGGAAATCAGTCTGGCAGTTCCTCAGAAAACTGGAAATAGTACTACCTGAGGACCCAGCTATACCACTCCTGGGCATATACCCAGAAGATGCTCTAACATGAAATAAAGACACATGCTCCACTATGTTCATAGCAATCATATTTATAATAGCCAGAAGCTGAAAAGAACCCAGAAGTCCCTCAACAGAGTAATGGATACAGAAAATGTGGTACATTTATACAATGGAGTACTACTCAGCTATTAAAAAAATGATTTCATGAAATTGGCAGGCAAATGGATGGATCTAGAAAATATCATCCTGAGTGAGGTAACTTAGTCACAAAAGAACACACATGATATGTACTTATTGATAAGTGGATATTAGGCAAAGAGCATGAAATACCCATATGAAACTCAAGAGGAAGGAAGACCAAAGAGTGGATGCTTTGGTCCTACTTGGAAGGACGAACAATATAATCAAAGGAAGTAGAAGGTAGGAAGGACTTGGAGGAAGAGTGGTAGAGGAGGGGAAAAAGAGGGGCAGAATCAGGTATAGGAAGAGATGGAGGAGATGTACAGAGGGTCAGGAAATTGAATAGAGGTGTGTAATAATGGGGGATGGGTAACTGGGGGTAACAACTAGAAATCCCCAGATGGCAGGAAAGCAAGAGCCTCCCAGGACCACATGGGGATGGCATTAGCTGAAATACCCCACAAAGTGGAGGGAGAACCTGTCGAGACCATATCCAGAGGTTGGGCATGGCCCCCAGTTGAGGGGTGGGGCCACGCACCCACCTTCAAAATTTTAACCCAGAATTGCTCCTGTCTAAAAGAAATACAGGGACAAAGAGTGGAACAGAGACTGAAGGGAAGGCCATCCAGCGACTGACCCACCTGGGGATCCATCCGACATGCAGACAACAAACCCAGACACTATTTCTGATGTCAAGAAGTGCTTACTGACAGGAGCCTGATACAGCTGTCTCCTGAGAGGCTCTGCCAGATCCTTTCAGATGCAGATGCTCTAGAGGCAGATGCTCGTAGACAACCATTGGACTGAGCACAGGGACACAAGTAGAAGAATTAGGGGAAGGACTGAAGGAGCTGAAGAGGCCTTATCTGACATCAATAGGAGGGGAGGCCCTTGGTCTTGTGAAGGCTTGATGCCCCAATGTAGGGGAATGCTAGGGCGGTTGAGGTAGGAGTGGGTGGGTGGGTGGTAGGTAGGGGAGCACTCTCATAGAAGCGGAGTAAGAGGGGATGGGGGGCTTGTAGAGAGGAAACCAGGAAAGGGGATAACATTTGAAATGTAATCAAATAAAATATCCAATTAAAAAAACGTAAAACTGAGTAAATGTGTCTACTTGTTCTGATGTTCTTCTGTTAATGCAAACTTAGCTATAAACCTAGTAAGGGGATGGGGAAAAAGGTATTTTTCTTCTACAATTTTTAATACACTAAGAAAATAAGTGGTCAGAATGAAAACTTGCTAAATTAATAGAATTATGTACACAGCACACTATGAATGTCATGGGAGAAAACAGTAAGGCCAGATCCTTGTATTTAATCAATGTTACTTCTGAGGAGCTGCATAGGTGAAGTAAAGAATGTGAGCTGCTGGGAAGAGTGTGTGTGTGTGTGTGTGTGAGTGTGTGTGTGCATGTGTGTATGTGAGTGTGTGTATATGTGTGTGAGAGTGTATGTGTGCGTGTGCATGTGAGTGAGTGTGTGTGTGCGTGTGTGTGTATGTGAGTGTGTGTATGTGTGAGTGTATGTGTGTGTGTGCATGTGAGTGTGTGTGTATGTGTGAGTGTGTGTATTTGAGAGTGTGTGTGTGCGTGTGTGTGTGTGTGTGTGTGTGCACACTTACATGCACATATGTGTGTGAAAGCCAGAAACCAATGCTGGGCACTTCCTATATTGGTCTCCAACTTAACCTTACATACAGAGTTTCTCACTGAATCTGAAGCTATTGCTTTCACAAGACTGGCTGTCCAGAGAGCCTACTGATCCTCCATTTCCATTTCCCCAGGGCTAGAATTATAAGCATCATTCCTGATTTTTTATGTGGGTGCTGAAGAGCCAAGCTACAGTATGCTGAAGTGGGAAGCCCTTTGCTGACTGCAGCATTTCCAGCCCCCATGCTCTCCAGTTATTGTAATGGAGAATATTATTCAGTTATTATCTTTACAATTGCAGAGGGTTTTGATACTGTTTTCTCATTTTCAATAATTTTAAAAGCATACAAGCTGTCACTTCTAGAACTGCCACTTTCTAAAATACAGAAATTCCTTGAGTAGTTTTTGTGGCATTGTAGTGGTAAAACTCATTTGCTGAATTTCCTCTTTGGGAACAACTTTAAAATTGGCTTCCCTGGTTTTCCTGATGCTGTTGTTGTGTTTAGTAATCCAAACAACTACAATGTTGCCTGCATGATAGTGTTAGCGCCCTCTTCCACACCGCCGTCCACCAACTCCAGAAGTTATGGAGGAAGGCAGAGATTTCCTTATTGCATAATGTGAGGGGCTTGAAATGACCTCTGAGTACCTCACATGTACCTTTGTTGTCACCAAAGAGCCCACTGTCACTCTAAGCTGAATTGTTGTCAATTAGGAAATATAATATTTATTACATTCTACTTTGATGTTGGATTCCTCCCATACTTGGATCTCTTTTATTTGTTGGAAATTCCACTTAAGACGCTCTTTCCTAAGAAGCCTGACATCTGCTGTTTGGGACAGTGGGTGGACTGCTGGAGAGCTCTGCTTTCCAAATGCCCATGTCTGGTTTTCTATCCAGTGACCGATGTGACTTGGGATGAGGGGCCCCGTCTGTGCAGCTGAGGTCTTCAGCTCTCAGCCATGCATCTTTGTGCCCTGCGAAGGGCTGTGAAAGTGAGCTCATTTGTGTGCCCACATCTTTGCATTGTCTTTCTGAGTTCCATCACCTTCTGCTTAGTTTCTGCAGAATTGAGGAGCCTCCACTCCCGAGACTTTCCATACCCTGTCACCCTATCTGGAATTCTCTCTCTTCCATTGACTCTTATCTTCCTTAAAGTGTAACCTCAATTAAAACCCTCTGAAATGAGCATTCCTTTAACCCCTCCACCATGGAGTGCTGCTTGATCGACTGTTAATACTGTTAAAAGTTTGCATTTGGGAGGTGTTTAGTTAGCTTCTGTATTAGACCTTAAATTGTGTTTGACTAGGAATCATGTTTTGTTCAATAGTGACTACATGTTAGGAAATACTTCTTTAGCTTTGCTTTCCTCTACGTCAGATGAGGCTAGAAATAGCATCCACATCACAGGTGTTTTATGGTATTAAATGGGATCATGTGCAGATAATGTGCCAAAACAATGCTAGTGACACAGCAAAAGCTTAATCTTATTTGTTGGGTGAACATGTACCTTTAGAAATTACTTATTCTGGTATGCCTTTACTAATATATCAAGAGACTTCACTCACGTCACCAAATTATTTTCAAAAATTCTATTTACGTTCATTTCTTTGTTTTCTGACCCATTGAGTTTAGCCAGTGTTGCCCATGTGACCACGGGGTTGTAACTACTCAGTGGCAATGCCACTACATATCACGATTCCTCTCTTCCAGCATTCAGCACTAGCCAAAAGTTACACAGGCAGGAGTAGACTCTGAGAAGCCCTTTTCTCATCGATGGCAGACTTGACTGGTCAACTGCAGAGCTTTGGATTAGTGATTGTAATGGCTGTGTTATGACCAGAAGACAGTGCATCTTGGAGTCCTTGTCTATCGGCTAGCTGTCATATCATTTCCTTCTTTTCTTTTCCAATGATTTCTGGGCTTTAGAAGGGTGGCATAAATGTTCCAGTGTTGTGACTGTTAATCATCTTCCCTCTATTTTTGAGGCTCATTCCACAGGAGGGAATTCATGCCTTGTACTATAAAGCTGGTCAAACATGCATGGCTGGGCAGGTCCTAGGAGCAAATAAGGTATTTATCTTTATCCCGGTAGGCAAAGCCACTCAGCCTGGTCAGAGATGCTTCCCTTTGCAGTGGAGGGTGATGAAGTCAGAGACTCAAAGTTGCTTTGTGTGCTAAGAATACGTGACTGTTGAAGTGAATGTTTTGTTTTGTTTTAACATAATTTTTGAAAAGCTTGCTATGCTTTTCTGAGCTGGAGTAATTGGATGCAAAGATAGTACCTCAACTCATTTCTTAAAGCTCGCTGTCAAGTACACGTTCAGAATATGGGTCCCAGTTTTGACCACAGTTGAATGAGATTTGTCTGGATATCTCCTATTGCTAATTGTCATTGGATTGAGAACATTAGTGAACTTGGTAAGCAGGAACACTTATTTGTACCAGCTTTCTTAGCTCACTGATGTCAGTTGATACATGCTTGGGTCTGTTACTTCCTGTGCACTTTGACCAACACATTGTTATGTGTCTGTTGTGGGGTTAGTAAAGCTAGATGAATTATAAACAGCTTTGATTACTATGGATGTTAATTTATTGTCTTATTGTGATGATATTTTATTGAGTTACATTTATATTTTCATTTTATAATATTTCTATGAACTGTGTATAGTCTTATGTTGTTGATTCTGACATTTGTTGTTCATGACTTTTATGCTTACAAATTCATCTTTTAATTGGCATCTGGAACATTTATTTCTCTTTTCTATGGTTCTTAGTATAAAATTGCTTTTAATCTACTTTCTTACCCTAAGGTCAGAATAACTTGTAATTACTCTAATCAATTTTCTATACCATATATTCATGGTCCATTTTCCCCCTAGCTTTGTGGGAACCTTCCAAATCACATATTAAAAAATCACATATTATTTCATATATAGTAAAGTTACCAAACATTTATTTAATATACTTCCAAATTACTCACAAAGGTGACCTTTATACAAAGATCTCCAGACGACTCACTGTTAATTTTCATTCTAATTTGATTTTTATAAATTACTACACATTAATATGGCTTCTTGGTGTGGGGCATGCATGTTCTTGGGATCCCCTGGATTAACTGTAGAATTAGACTCATGGTTGACTTTCTAACATGAGAAATATTCTATTTTATGTAGCTCAAAGAGGGATACAAAACAGATACATATATAATGTTTGTAATTATATTTTTCTTCTTGTTAATAAAAGAGGATTGATATTTCTTGAATGTTGTATAGCAGGGACATCTCCAGAAGGTGGTTACCCCCCTTTATTAAAAGCATCTGTGCCTGGCTAGTGGCAAACAGCCAAAAGTCCTCAAGTGGTTGGCTCTGGGAAATCACAGGGAGACAGAACACAGCCAAATTCTAAGATGGAACAAATTGTAAAATCATACTGTGTCTTAATTTGATGACCAACAGGGAAGGTTTTTCTGCCTCATCACATTTTATAAAGAAAAGTGTTTATGATTTTCCTGTGAGGTTTACCAGGTAAGAAGAGAAACATAGAGTCATGGTCTGAGGTTAAGCCTGCCATAGGCTATTTCTCAAGACAGTCTGTACTTAATGTTACCGCTTCCATTTGTCCGTGGAGCACTGGTTCTGTGTTTGTGTTAAAATAGATATCCATCACCAGTGAACTACTCCTGAAGCAGATAACAAAATCTCGCCCAGGAATAATCCCCTCAGTGGATATTCACTTGAACAAGGTTACATAACTTGAAGGATCTCAGGAGTGCCAAGGAGACAGCTCAGTGGGTAACCGGAGCTGTGTGTGCTTCAAAAGCATGGACCCATGTTTGAATACCAAGCATCCTCATGAAAGTCTATGCAAGGCCATGGGTGCCTGTAACCAGCATAGCTGTGAGGAGAGGCCAGTTCTCCCGGGAGCTTGTGGGCTGCCCTCTTTGCTTCAGGTTCAGTGAGAGACTTGGGAACACACAGCACACACACAAACACACACACACATGCATGTGCACATGTGTACACACATGCATACACATACATGTGAATGCAGGGCTGGGGAGAGAAAGAGAGGCAGAGGCAGAGAGCTCCCTTATACTCCTTCTCCAGGTGGTAACAATCAGTACTAGTGGCTGATAAGGACATTAAAAATCGCACATGAAGTCAACCTTGCTGCTGTTTAGAAGTGTTTCTGTACTTACATGTGAATCAGAGAATGATTCATCTGCTTGGGAATTCTCAGGACACCAAACCAAATTAGGAAGCCAGGCAGCTGTGACCTGGCTCTGTAAGGGCCAAGAAAGCTGCAGTTTCACTTCTGAACCTTACATCTCAAAATCATTCTCTGTCCCTCTGTCATTTGGGATACATGCACCCCTCAGGGACTTCTGTAAAAGAATACCCTGGGTCATGTTTGCTCCTGCATTGCCCAAAGCCTTCGGTGACGCAATAGACTTGTGAGAGGTAGGCAGCCTGAGAGGAGAAGGCAGCTGGAGTCAGAGTGACGAGGGCTAGTCAGGAAAGACTCTCTTTGCAAGACTCACTTGCAAGAGCTACCTCACAAAGAAAGGGAGGGCTGCAGAGAAGAGAAACCACTCTGTGTGTGAGTTCTAATATCATTTTAGGCGTGCAGTACTCTGTCTCTCTCAGTAGCAAATAAAATTCACAATTTAAAAAGTTGTGGGGTTTTTGTTGTTGTTTTTGTAGGAAGAAGTAGAAGTTGGGAACAGTCTAAAGGAGCTGGTCGCTGGGATCTGACACTATTCCTCTAAACCCTGATACACTCACAAGTTCACCACCAGTGTAACTTTTTATTTTGAAGCCTGGTTTAGCTTTCTTTGAGGAATTAGAATGGTATTGTGAGATAATTTTTATTTATTTATATTCATCACCAAATTGGTTTTGTTTCTTAAAAAACACACTGTTTTGTAAACAACTTTGTAGTGTTCCCTGAAGTGCTAAACACACACATGCATACACACAGAGGGGGAGATGGGGAGAGAGAGAGAGAAAGAGAGAGAGAGAGAGAGACAGAGAGAGACAGAGAGACAGAGAGAGACAGAGACAGACAGAGAGACAGACAGAGAGACAGAGAGACAGAGAGAGAAAGAGAGAAAGAGAGAGAGAGACAGAGAGACAGAGAGACAGAGAGACAGACACAGACACAGACACAGACACAGACACAGACACAGAAAGACAGAGAGGGAGAAAGCCAACACGTTTTCTTAGTTTGCCCAGATGGTGGCATGCATTCGGCTATGAACATTCTAATTTGAGGAAACATACTGTGGAGACAGCTTGATAAGCAGGGGATTTTTCATGCATTTATTTCTATAAGAACTCTAGCATTTCTATTTCTAGTTTGGTGACAAGTAATGTTCTCTTGGTTTTTTATTTAAGGTAAAGCTTGCATAACTATGTGCTGGACTCTTTCCCTACTATCCTTTCAGTGGGAGTGGCTGTGGCCCTCGAGATTATAGCTACAGCCTCCTGAATGCATTATTGATCTAAGAAAAGGATTTAAGTCAAACTAACCTATGTTATCTCTAATATGGAATTATTTACACATAAGCACTGAAATGGGAAACTAGGCCAAGTCAGAACTTATTTCCCGAATAACCCCATTTATTGCCCAGCACCTGCTCACAGTGGAGTGGAGCTAACCCAGAATGGGGTCCTCCACACACAATGACTTTAAACATCTTCCTCCGCACCTGCCACCCAGCTCGGCTCTCTCAGCCTCACACCACTCTAGCCTTCACACGAGGCCAGCACATGAATAAGGAGCTTTGCTGGTGCTTCTCAGGGGGGAAAGGAATTCACCAGTGGTAACTGCAACACCACACTGTTTACCAGAACATAAAGTTCGGTTGAAATCCCACAGTGATGTCATCTCCCAGCACTTGCTGATGAAGCTGGAGCGGGTTCCAAGATGCGTTCAGCTGGGTTGGATGCTCCATGCCAGAAAAGCTCAACCAGCTCACACTTCAAAGACCTCTCTTTACTAGGTTGTGTTTAGCTCTTAAAAGAAGTGGAAAGTAACCCAAATCACAGACTCGGGCTAAATTGGTATTTAAAAAGAGTCCAGAACTTTGTGTGTTGTGGTTACTTTATTTTGGGTTGATAAGTTAACTCTGATTGCTGACATTAAGGTAACTTTCTTCAGAAACACCCTTAGACTAGTGAGGCCTTACTAAGGGGCTGGGGGTTAGAAACATTTGAAAAGACCATGACAGGGACGACAGGAAAGAGCTAGCCTGGCCTTTCAGGAGGTGAGGCTGCTCAGGATTTGGAAAGCAAATTGTCCACATGTATGGAGGTGATCATGTGAGCTTTGGAGCTGAAAACTGGGGTCAAAGAGATAAACTGTCAGAAAACTAAGTGATAAAAAAAAATTAGGATGAGTCAGAGAAACCCCAGAATTCAACAGGCTTGTCTAAAAAAATAAATAAAGAAAAGAAGGTACATGTATGTAGATGGAAGAAAAAGAAAAGCATGCACAAAGTGAATGTGACCAAATGTTTAAACATTCTCCTCTTACAGTGGATGAGTTTTGTGTTCTAGCAGGAAAGATTCAATTTCTAGTAGTCGATATCTATTTTAGTATGTTCATGTGTGTGTGTGTGTGTGTGTGTGAGAGAGAGAGAGAGAG
>NW_022196902.1:12956243-12960189 GCF_008632895.1 Mastomys coucha
AGAGAGAGAGAGAGATTGAGAGAGAGGAGGAGAGGAGTGAGAGAGAAAAGAGGGAGAGAAAGAGAGGTGAGGAGACAGAGAGGGAGGGCAAGCAAGCACTGGTTTGCTCACCTATATATGATGAATATCTATTACATTACCGTATATTATATGATGATTATACATTACATTCCTGTATATTATATGGTGGATGCAGAGACCAGAGATTAACATTAGATGTCTTTTCTTATTCTTAACATTGCTGTTTTGAGGTGTGTGTGTGTGGGTCATGTCTCTCACTGAACCTCTAGCTGTCTGTTTTGCTGGAGCAGCTGCCAGTGAACCTGGGCTCCTCCTGGCTTCACCCAAGCCTGGAATGAGAACTCTGTTCCCACCCTTCCGAAGCAGGCACTCCACTCACTGAGTGTGCCCATTAGCCCACTCACTCATTGAGTGTGCCCATTAGCCCCTCGTTTTACTCATTCACAAACGTAAATTTTGAATGACTCAAAAATATCCTCCTGGAATTATTATTGATTACAGAAGATCTGTGTGAGGTTAACACCAGCACACCTTTATTAAAGGAGCCTGAGATTTTTCATGTCACCTGGGAAAAATAGAGAGTGGCTCACATAATATATTAGAAGTAGAAGACCCAGACATGAGTTTGGTTCCTTATCTTTCAGAGGAGAGTTGCAATGTTTGCCTCAAAGCTCTGTTGCGAAGACAGAATGAGCTAGCTAATCTCAAGCGTTATGTGAACGGTAGCTGCTGTAACAAACTTGAGAAGTAAGGATGTGGTGTTTATAATATCCTGTCCCTGTTAGCTTCCATTTGCACAATTCCTTCAAGAAGCAGATACAGCCTAACAATCACGTCTCATATAGAGTGACTCACAAGAAGCAGATACAGACTAACAATCAATCACGTCTCATATAGAGTGACTCACGAGGCGGCGGAGGAGTGAACTCCAGGTTCAGCTAGTAAATGTCATAGCAGGATTCAAGCTCCTCCCAGGGCTGTTTATGCCTACTAAGTGTGTATTAAAATGCACATTTAGCCTAGAGACTTCTTCTGTAATAGCACAGGGACTTCCATGGTCATAGTGAAGATGAGGAAGAGTCTACCATCGTGTTGAGGAACAACATGTTTACACATGTCTGTAGACAGAGGTTCAGAGCAGGTACATGACTGTCTGTATAAATTACATAATTTTTAATTTATTTGGTAGCAGTATCATCTCTCTCTCTATAAACTTACTAAAATATGTATCATATATGATATATAACATATTTAATTTTATATTTATATCAACTAATTTAATATTTATATAAAGTATTACATTTATATAAATTATGTTTATATTATTTAATTATATATGTATGTTATATATGATATATCATATATTCTATTGTATGTCACACATTATATATCACAAATTACATATTACATATCTTAGTAAGTTTCATGATATAAACAAAACAAGACAAAAAACTTCCTGGAGTTACAGCTGTAATGTCTGGCTAACAGGATCCTTAGGTGAGCCTCCTCCAAAAGCTTCTTGTATTCCTTGTTAGGTCAAACTGAACAAAGCCGCCATTATCTGCTGACCTTATTTCTCAATTGAAACTGAAAACTTAAAAGAAAAGTCAGTGTTGGGTTGCAGCAGTGGGGAGACTAGCTCAGTTCGCTCTGCTCTGACACTCCAGCTGCAGAGGCCTATCATTTCAAGCAGACGTGTGCGACTCTCTCCACAAGCAGAACACAGTGCCCCAGAGAATGGCTTCCAGACTCACTCGGTGGACCTGAGGCCAGGATAAGACATCTCAGGCCTTCCCTATTTTTTTCTACTAGGAACAGTAATCTTGAGGGGAGTTTTAAACAAATACACACTACAGTTACCTTTTCCAAGTCTTCAGAAGACCACAGAGGATATAAACAACAGAAAACAACCCTCCCAGGAACCATAGGACCAACCTGATGTGACACATTTTTACCCATTATATCACACGGATTGTACTTCAGACATGGTGCGACTCTACATATCCCCTCCCCAACCATAAACAGAATGCCTTAAAATCCCCCAGATACTATCCTCTTCAACATATCCGTGGCATACCCACAAGTCACACTGGAGAAATGTCCCCTGATGATTAAAAGAAGAGCACCCTTTAAGCAAAACTCTAAATATTTCTAAGGCTCCCTTAGAAACTGTGTCCTAGCATGGATCTCACTTTGGAGGAATGCTACCCTACTTTTGCTGACACCTTGACTCTGCTTTGGAACCACTGGGCATATAGTGGTGGGAAAAGAATAAAATTGTTATTTTTGGATTCAGAGATCAAAGGGACTCTGGGCAGCTCGAGCCTGGTAAACATGGCTCCAGCAGGCCTTGCCCTTCTCCCCCATTCTCTCTGCCTTGCTAAAAACTGTTAAGACTACATTCCCAAAGCTAGCCACAAGGGTCTGTTCCCTTCTTTGGCCACTTCCTCCTTCTGAGGCTGACCACCAAGGTTCAGCTATGAAAGTATTGAAGTATTCAGCTATGAAAAGCCCCCTTTGGCTCACCTAATTAACATGCCCAATTAAAATATACCACTCGATCCTAGCCCATTCTAACACAGGCTTCCCCTTTCTCTCTTAAAAGTCATACCTTCAAGGTCATTTGCTGCTGTTTCTCTGCCTGAGCAGAAAGCAGCCACCTTTAACTTTTCTTTCCCTCTAACTAAAGGATGTCTCTGTGAAAACAGGTGTGTGGGTGTGGTTGTATGCCTAATTTATGGTCCGGGAGGGAGGGAGCCCCCACTGTTTGGGGATCTCCTTCAGAGATGACACAAAATGTGAGAGATCAAGAATGTGTTTGAGCCTCACTATGCCCCCACCAGACTCATAAAGTTGCTATGAGTAGATCTTAGTTTCAGCTACAGTGAAGTCGTAGGTGATAAAGGGTTCATCCAGCCATAAATTATTGGAAAAAGTTGACAAAATATTCCAGACACTGCTTCAG
Source organism: Mastomys coucha (assembly GCF_008632895.1). Taxonomy (NCBI): domain Eukaryota; kingdom Metazoa; phylum Chordata; class Mammalia; order Rodentia; family Muridae; genus Mastomys; species Mastomys coucha. The sequence goes on from NW_022196902.1 coordinate 12,959,230, forward strand.
AGTCTAGAAGATGCTGAGCTAGAACTGTGGTCCCCGCGAGAAAGGGCTCCGGTGGTAAGAGGTAACAGCTTGTAGCTAGTACAGGCAGAGCAGTACAAAGTGATCCTGAACGGAGGAGGCAGGCAGGGTGTTTGCACAGCTGCCATGCGAGACAGTGAAGCAGGAACTTCAGGGAAGAGAAACAGTATGTTTGCAATAAGTTTCATTAAAGATTGTAATCAAACAGTAATCTGCACTTGTCCATGGCAAATCTGTTTGCCACCTGGTAGAAAGATGGTGGCAAGATGCAGAGTGTTGAGCTATAAGTGTTCTGATGTATTTATAGTATCCCACAGAACTAAATAATCTACCAAATGTGAAAGGAAGCACAAATTTAATCTTCAACAAAAACAAAACAAAGTAAAATATTGGTGGAGGCTGATCTGAAAAGACAGCTTGGGAACTCTCAGACAAAGTGTTTGACTATTAGCAACGTGTTTATGGTTTAAAAGAAAAAGGTCAATATAATGAGTAAACAGATAATTCTCGCTAAAAGACAAGCAAAAAACCTTCAGAACTGAAAATAGTGTAATATTCTCTACTGAAAACTTATTAGGTAGGACATTTCAGCAAATAGAACACTGAGGAATTTTTTTTTAGGAAGTGATATTGAAAATGGGAAACTAAAACTGTAGGAACTGAATCACAACCACCAAAAGATTGAAAACAAATTCCTACAAACTTTTGCAAAATGTGTGAGTTTAATTCTAAGGATGCATGTGGAAATACGAAGATCCTGAAAAGCCGAAACACCTAAGAGAAGAGCAGTGCCAGAAGACTGCTTGATTTCCAAGTTACTAGAATGCTAGGTAAGCATTAGTGTACACACTCAAGTAGTAATATGTGTGTGTGTGGTGCATGCACTCGAGTGCTGGTGTGTGTGTGTGTGTGTGTGTGTGGTGCATGCACTCGAGTGCTGGT
>NW_022196902.1:12960200-12985322 GCF_008632895.1 Mastomys coucha
TGCACTCGAGTGCTGGTGTGTGTGTGTGTGTGTGTGTGTGTGTGTGTGTGGTGCATGCACTCGAGTGCTGGTGTGTGTGTGTTATGCACTTGAGAGCTGGTGTGTGTTTCCATATGTGTGCATGTGAAAGTAAAGAGGAAGATGTTGGGGTCTTTCTCTGTCACTCTCTACCTACTGCTTTGAGACAGGAGAATTACCTGAGCAAGAATGTATTTATCTAGCCTAGGTTGACTGCTCCAGAATCTAAGATCTGCTTCTCTCTGTCCTCCAGTGCTGGGGTCACGGGTATGTGCAGTCATGTCTGGCTTTTATGTGGCACAGGGGATTCAAACGTAGGCTCTTAAGGTTGCATTCATAGCAAGCAGAGTTACCCACTGACAATTTGTAATACTATACATAATATTTTATAAGCATGAAAATGAAAACTAGAAGGAAGAAAACATAGCTTGGTTTTTATATACAAGAGATAAAAAATTTAATTCTAAAAATAAAAGTTCTTTAAACATGTATTTGGATCTTATAAAATATAAGTTACATTAAGATGTATTATAATTTGTACTAAACATACAAATTTACCATGGCATTAGAATAGTTTATATTTTAAGTATATTCAAAAGGTCAAAATAATCTCAATAATATGCCAACAACAGTTCAGTACTAAACAGATTATTCAATAAAAGTAGGCAGAGGGCTTGAGTGGATGTGCTTCATAAGGATGATACAGAGATGGTGATAGGTGTGTGGGGAAGCAGGAGGGGAATGGCGATTGAAACCAATGTGATTTATTACTGTACACCCACTAGAAAAGCTAAATGTAAAATGTACTGGACAGACTTTGGACAGGCTGTAAGGCAACTGAAGTTGAAACACTGTGGGTAGAAATGCAAAATGAAACATAGCTTGGTGATTTCTTACAAAGACCTACCATTTCTACCCCTAGCTTTTTACTCAAGAGAAATGAAATGTTTCTTTACAAAAATACATGGACAGAAGTTATTTGTAGAGTCTTTTATCCATGATAGACGAAATTTAAAACCATCCAAAATGGCTACCAACGAGAGAATAGGTAACTTTGGTTTTCCATAGGAAAGGTACAGAGGGGAATCCAAGGGAGAAAAAACAGAAAGACACTGTAACTCCAATGACGCTCAGAGAACACCAGGCTAGGGTAAAGGAGTTTATTCTATGTACTTTCATACTATTTTATAACATACAAAACTAATCTGTAGTGGAAAAAACTGCACCAGGACTATTTGCACTGAAGGGAGATTGGACATGACCTAGAGAGACTTCTGGAGGTCAGACATAGTCTATTCTTTATGTAGTGTAATTATGAGGAGTGTATAGATTTGTCAAAATCCTTCAGTTGTAACACATGAGATCAATGTACTGTATTCAAATTACATTTTTAATTGCCCCAGGAAATATAGTTAATGACATTTCCAGACAAATGCCAATTAGAATTACAAGATATTCTATGAGAGACACCTCCAAGCACAACTAAATTAAAAAGATTTATTATACCAAGTATTGTCAGTGATATGGAAATCTGGAAGCCTCCTGAATTGAATTGCTGGTAGGAACCGAAGTGCTTTGGCCCTTTCTTCTAGAGGTAAACCCATCCTACCTGTGATGCAATAATTTCACGCCCAGATATTTATTTGAGAGAAATGGAAATATGCCTCCAATCAAGATTTGTGTAGTTCTTATGGAAAAAAAATGTTTTGAATCTACAAAACCAACAATGTTTATCAATTGGGGAACATGTAATTCCATTTTAACACATGTGTACACCGGAATAATAATCAGCAAGCCCAAAGACTGAGTGTTGATGGCTGTGCCAATGGAGATAAATCCCTTAAAGCATCATCCAAAGTGGTTATTACTCAAAGCTGAGCTGCAGATGAATCTGTGCCTCGGGAAGGCAGAGCTATGAGGTCAGGAAGCAGGACCACTGGTGCCAGTGGGGTCAGTACAGCATGAGAAAGTACATTCAAGGGTCACAGCCTTAGGAAGGTTGAGAACCATAGGCTTTAGAATATGCCACTATGGAAGATTAAGGTGTGAGGAGGAAGAGGAAGAGATAAGACGTCCATGTCTGGGCTCAATAGATGTCTGTAATCCTAGCTCTTTGGAAGCAGAGGCAGAAGGACTCTGAATTTGAGATCATCCTGCCTCATACTACATAATAAGACTCTGCCTCAAAACCAACAAGAGCCATAAGAAGACTAGATAAATTGCCCAGGGCAGCCCTTGGCCACTAAGATCTTTTAGTAACACTATTCTCTAGTCAACTCTAGAGAGCACATCCATCAACATGCCAGTGATATATGTGTTATGATAAAAAAGAAAGCAATGCAGTCATTGTCAGCCAGGAATTTGCTGTCTCCAGGAGCAGATAAGCTCATCACTCTCATAATAAAAACGGTCCCATGAAGCAACATTGCATATCTGCTCTCAGTGCTTTAGATGGCACCAGGAAGTTCTGGTAACTGTCATGAATACAAATTCCTTCAAAGAACACTTGTAAAGGGAAACCAGAGACATCAAAGATTCCAAAGAAAACTAGGGCTTTATTAAAGCAAAAATTATTGCTCAACATTTTGAAGATCAACGGAAAAAGGGAAATTCTTCTTCCCTTTTATGCTCCAACAACGTCTTGAATTGAGACACCTGGTAAAGGGGGAGATCCTGGTAAAGGTAGGAATTCAAGAAGAGGTGAACTCTTTTTACATAGAAGACTGGTAAGCTCAGAGACTGGAGGAATGAGTCTTATTGGATGAACAGTAACTCCACAAAGACTGGAGAATCAAGCCTTAAGATTCTTGGCAGATGATATTTTTTTGTGGAGAATGACAGATAAGGAAATAAGTGTGGCCAAAGGACAAATACATGAGGTGACATCCGGATTTGGGCAACTTTTGCAGTGGTCCTGGACTGGGACGGCCTAAGTTTGGGTCTAAGCACTTTTAGCTGTGTGGCTTGAGGTCCAGGACCTAGAGATCTAGAGTCTTATTTATTTGTTTGTTTGTTTGTTTGTTTATATTAGCTTAGACAGTCTGTGGTAGTAAGAGGAGGGAAAGAAAAATAATTTATGAGTTTTTATATAGTTATTATCACATGAATGTGTTCAATAAATGCTTAGAATTATTGATCATGCAATGTGCCTGGGATTTAGTTAGAAGGCAGTTTGAAGTATAGATTGACCAATTGCTTCAGATTGCCTCAGTGATTCCCACCCAGAGTCAGTGTGCAGGTAACATTTAGGCCCAGGTAAAATAATGTCTGCCTCGTCCCCTATGATCTGGCTCTGACATTGATTAAATGATCTCAGGCAAATTTTTTTCAATTTGGCCTGCAGTTCCTTGTCTGTAAATGGGAATGCTGAAAGTCTATTTTTAAGACATTGAAATGAAACCATGCCTATAAGTCATCATACGCTGGAAGCCATTCTTAGATGTCACTGTTCTCAACAGCTCAGCTGTCACTTTCTCAGAGACTCACTCTGGATTCTCTTCTTGGCTTGTTCATTCTCTGCTCCCTTTCTGGAATGCTCTTTCTTACTGTTGATGACCTGTCCTGCCTGACCTCTGAGTTCCCTCCTCCCGTTATTTTCTTCTCATATCCCTTCTGTGATAGGAAATCTGATGGTTTTAGAACCCTCTAACTTCCTTTCAGAAATATTATTGTGAGAACTTTGAGCTCCCACATCCAAAGGGACCTTTGTACTTCTGTCACCTGCCATGAATATTATGCAAACTAAAAATACAAGGCAAACATGAAGATTTAACAGTTCTGATAGGCAGCTGCTTGATGATCAAAGTATCCTTCCAATATGTAACCTGTGTAAAATTATTCCTCTCTTTCTGCAAGCTCTTGAAAAGTTTTCAATACCTCTCATTTCAGGGCCCCACTGTAAATACATGAAACTAGGGCGGTGGTGGCATATGCCTTTGACCCAGCACTCAGGAAGCAGAGGTGGGCAGATTTCTGAGTTTGAGGTCAGCCTGGTCTACAGAGTGAGTTCCAGGACAGCCAGGGCTACACAGAGAAACCCTGTCTCGAAAAAAACAAACAAACAAACAAACAAACAAAAAAAGCAATACATGAAACTCTTGTGGCTACCACATTGAACAGAGAAAGTTACAGTTTTCGTGGTTTCTACATAAGTCTAAAGTGTCTGGCCCCATGAGAGACTATTTATCCTCATATACACCAAAAGTAAAAGCATAAAAACAGTGATAACGTGATAAAAGTCATATCCAAATATAAATATTGAAATGGGCATCTATATCTGAACCAACCTGTAAAGGCATCTATCTAAAGACTATCTTAAATTGTTTAGGTCGCCTACTTTATATTGGTTTGAGAGAGTAAGCTCAAAGGTGGAAAAGCTATTTGCTGAAGGTTAGACCTATCTGTTGAAGGTTAGACCTATCTGCTGAAGGTTAGACCTATCTGCTGAAGGTTAGACCTATCTGCTGAAGGTTAGACCTATCTGCTGAAGGTTAGACCTATCTGCCGAAGGTTAGACCTATCTGCTGATGGTTAGAGCTATTTTTGTTTATGACAAATGAGAATTCCACATTGCATGGGAAAAAGAAACACATCCCCAGGGTAGGCAAGCTACTCATTGGCTGTTGGAGAAAGTCTGCCACTCATTTGATATCAGGGAAAGCAGGCTTTGCTTATGTTTTCCCCTGAACAGCTGTGGGTGTGAAAAATTTAATGGACTACTAGAATTTTCTTGCCAGAGCTAATTATTTATAGGGACAGCTTATGACTTAATTAGAGCTTTCTAAGCCTTTTGCAAGTAAAGACTATTTTTAATAAGATACTGTAATTAGTGGTTCCTTTCTCATAGCCAAACATTTTTACTTTTTTTTATTCTTACATTACAAACATTTCCCTCCAGGAATTTGTGTGTATAGGGTACAGAGTTGCACTACCAACTACATAGTTACTGTCCCAAACCCAGTTTTTAAAAACAGCCTCTTAATCATTCTTCTGACACCAGAATGTACCTTAATTATAAAGAACAATGATCAGGAATATTCCAAGGGTATGGAGTCACATTTAGGAAATTTTCTTCATGTTATGAAACCATGTTATTGGTTACAATGCAATCAAGGCATTATTGAATTTCAACCTTCCTTTTGTAGAGACATTATTGAACACTGTTCCTGCAAACAGCTCAAAAGCAGCACACCTGTCAGGGATATGAGTCCCAAGTGATAAAAAAAAAAAACCAAAAAACAAAAAACAAAAAAAACAAACCTGCCCTTTCATGTAGTAGCAGCAGAGGACATTGTTAGTAAGAATAACTGGTATTTGGCATGCACTCTAAAACTGCTGGCAACAATGACTAGAACCATGCAACTTAGACCCATTCCTGAGATCATGGATGCACATTGGTTGAGGATCCTTCCATTTTTCTTTTGTCTCCGCTATCTATAAACGCTGACCAGAGAACTTTAGTAGCTCTGGGCTCTAAAATGGTGATATTCCTATCATTGTTTTTAACAGCTGCATCTTTTCCCAGAGATTTTCATCCTCTGGAAAGAGCAGGTAGGTGGTCAATTAGGAATCAATTTGGTTACCATAATGACTCCAATATGGAGGTTAAAATTTCACATGGATTCAAGAGAAATCTCATTAACCATATATCTACAGTGGCATCCTGGGAAAAGTGGTATGGAAGGTTTATTTAAAAAAGAAGTGGGTGGAATCGCGTTAAATTGAGTGAAGAAAAAAGTGGCAATGTGTTTTGAAAACAATAGCAGACAGGGAAGACACTTGAGTCTCTTCTTACACAGTTTTACCCATTGCGTGCATCTCAGGGTATGAGACCGCTGGGCAAGAGCCGTAGGCTTTGGTGTGAAGGGATCCTGTGCAAAATGTGAACATTCACAGTAGAAATGTCAGAACACACTCTGCTGGCCAGGAGGATGGCCAGATACAAGCAAGTAGATCGAGCTTAGAGCCCCTGATTTTCAAGACTGTAGCCAGGAATACAAGGGTAAAGATTTTTGTTGTTGTTTATAAAATTTGAAAGTTACTCGATGATTAAACTTTAAATATTGTCGAAAATCATTCTGTCATTTCCCCCTGAATACTGATTTATTGAAGAAGTTCTGTACAGTGACTGTTGTTGTTTCTGGTGCTGGGAATAAAGTTCTCCGACATCCCAGGCACGCGTTCTACCTTTGAGCTGCACCCCACTTTTACAAGCTGTCTATCGCAAGTTCCTTGCTGTTCTGGGCCTGGCGCCGCCTGTGGCTTCTGACTAACATAGTCTTTAAGTCTACCCTGGCCTGTTTTGCTAGGTGTCCCAGCTCATGTTATCCTGAAAAGCAGACTTCATGCAGCCAGGAAAGGAAGCATATACTTTTGAAACAATGGCTTCCAACTAAGAAAACAGGATTGAAGCTTTCTCAATGTATGAGTATCATTCTTTATTATTTTAACAGTGAAGAGGAGGATAATTGGAGGGCCGCTCGAGCACAGGGCAGGAAGATTCTCACCCTCCTGCGTTTCCTCGAGCAGATCGTTCCAGTAGAACGATGCCTGCTAACGCCGCTCCAAAAGTGACCTGCATACATTCCAGCCGCCAGCCACACAATCCATCCTTTCTGTTGGCGAAAAGGCCTGGGATTCATGCTGGCTTTTGCGTAGTGCGTTCAGCGTCATGTTGGCCCACTCCCTGTGCCCTTGTACCCACACAGAGAAAGAAAGAGAAGCAGGCAAGACTAGTCGTACTCAGATTGTACAAATGCATCCAGCCCCAGGCTCTGGAGCTGATTTCTGGCTATGATCATCCCTAGCTCTGCACATGTACAGTATTTTTACAGACTGTAAGAACACAACAATAAATAAATATAAATTTTTTGACAGAGAAGGAACAATGTAATGACTATAGGGGAAAGAAATCAATTGAATGTTTTCAAGTTTTTAGCTATAACTAAGGGCAAAGGTTGTAAAGCTGATAAACTTCTCTCTTGTCATTTATTTTCTATATAATTATTTATCTACCTTAAATATTCATTGTCCATATGTATATATGTACATGTATAATCAAGACTATGTATCATATACTCCATAGAAAATTGGATCATTCTAAAGCATTGAAGTATTTTTACCAAAAATCAAATCAAATCCATGTATATTTACTAAGTGGGATATCTTCCTTGGAAATAAAAATTCTCAAATATGTTAGTAGCACTTTGGTTAGTCTTTAATTTCATATTTTAAGTTATATTTTTGTCTTTGCTGCATTAATGCCAATGTAACTTAAGCTGGCTACATAATTTTCAGCTCTTAGTTTAAAAAAATAAAACCATAAGGCCTCTTGTCCAAAAATTATTGCATTCATGACAGGCACAGCAGGGCAGGAAATGATGCTTAACACTCTTGTGTGGGAGTGTACCTGTGTGTGTGTGTGTGTGTGTGTGTGTGTGTGTGTGGTATCTGTGTACCACACAGCTTATTTGCTCATGAGCCAGTCCTAAATATGACTTCTAGAAATTCTAAATGTGTTGTCCCTCAGCTTTACAAAGAACAAATGCTTTACTGTGTACAGCAAATGTTTCTCATGGAGAATATTTCTCTAAAGGTCCATGTAGGAAAGGATTGGTTCTTGTAGATGGCACTTTTCTTATCTACTTTGTGCTTTTGGCAGGTGAGGTCTCCTGGGAGGTCCTTCAGTTGTTGGGAATCTGCTTCTGAATGGGCTGTGGCAACCTGCCTCTCCAGCAGATGAGGTAAACAGTTTCCTATGCCATTTGCAGATCTTCATTTGTTGTTTCTCCTATCCCCTCTGAAGGACTAAACACAATGGATCTCCTGCACTGTGGACTGGAAACTAAAAACCCATGGGCCAACCTTTTCTCTATACAAACTGACTGTCTCTGGTGTTTTGTTATGGTGATAGAAAACAAGCAAAACGAGCATGCACAAAGGATAAATTATCCCTTTGTGGTTAACATGTAGTAGTGAACTGTACATTTTTCCTTATACAGAAGGCTAGGAACATGGTCTCTGATCTCAGATCTACATAGACTCTTTGGAGATCTCTATATGGGCTACAAAATACAGAGAAATAAAGAAATGCATTAACATTTTTTGTTGACATTATGATAGAAAATAATACCATGCCCTGTATACTTCAAGATGAGTTCATATATAGTATTTGATAAAGTTTTAATAGAACCAATGTGTTATTAGAAGATCTTGAGGTGGTTTAGGGTCTTTTGCAAGGAAGTTGGTTGGGAATGTTATTTCAGTGGTTCTCAACCTGTGGGTCAAGACCCCTTTTGGGGTCCAATAACCCTTTCACGGGAGTCACATATCAGATATCCTGCATAATAGATATTTACATTATAGTTCATAAGAGTGGAGAAATTAAGTTAAATAGCAATGAAAATAATTTTATGGTTGGCGGGGCATTGCCACGACGTGAGGAACTATATTAAAGGGCTGCAGCATCAGGAGGCTGGGACCCTTGTCTAATTTCTTATCAGAGTGTCCATTTGAACATGAAGAAAGTGAATCAAAGCAACTTATTGTTTATAAAAATGTCTAAACTTTTAGGAATACAATTTTTGAGAGCAAGTCCATGAATAGTGTGAGCTTTGTGCTGTGGAGATGGGACTTCGAGGTGATTCCCACTTTGAATCTGTTATTTAATTCCGTGTCTGTCAGGAGGTGGAATAATCAGATTCAGCCACCACTGAACTCTGGAGGACGGGTCCTCGTAGCATCTGTTTATTTCCAGGTACTAGATTCCCTTATTCTGACTTACCACGAGACTGGGGGCTTGCTTTACTTTGCAATAAGTTCATTTTTGGCAAAGCAAATAGTCTGGTCCTAACAGCCCAATGAAGTCCAGTTAAACAGGACTTTCTTCCCATTCCATGTGGCCTTTAAATACAAATAAGGCATTTGGTATGATATGAACAAACCAAGGAGCAGAACAACTTAATCCCAAGGACTGCTTATTTAGTTGGTAATATTTTTTTTTAGAAAAAAATGTTTTATTGAAATACAAAAGGGAATCATAATAATTATTTTATAATTTGTATTATGTTTTGCTTTGGGAAATCACAAGTTGTTTTCTGATGTACTTCTCATGTATTTTACCTTTTAATGTTTGTGCAATAGTTCTTCTAATGACACTTTTCAGTATGCTCTTTTATAATTTCCATGACCGCTCATGCAAAGCCCAGACATACCATTAAACTCCACCCCCAATTCTTCTAAGCATTTCAGTCTTTATACACAAAATGCTAAATTCCCTTACAATCACTTTTAAAGGGAACTCAGTTTTTTGATTCTATTTTAATTAAAATAGATGCTGTCGATTACAGCATTTCTTGATCAGTTTGGGTCACGCAGACTACAGTGAAAATTGCAAAGACTCAAAATTCCTTTGGATTGACATCATCCCTAAAATGTACTGAGAGATTCCCAGATCTCAGAGGCCTTTGCCATGCCCCTGCCCTCAGACGTTATGTTGTGTTCCTTTACACTTTGCTCCTGGAGGAAGTGCACTGCACAGGAAGCAAGCACCGAGCAGGAGACACATGCTCTAAAGTTCAAGGGTTTTGCAGTTGTGCGATCTTAAGCAAGTGACAACCACTTGTTTTTCTCAGTAACATCGCACTGATAGAGACTTTGCTCAGATAGCTTTCGCAAGGATGGAATGGACGGGAGTCATTTAACTCCATGGCTGTCAGGAGGAGCAGATGGAGGCTGACCATTGTTTTGTATGTCATTGCTTCAGATTACCAAGTAACAGACTTTACTTAAAACCTACAGTAATCAGGCATCATTAAAGGCATCTTTTAAAAGAAGATACATAAAATTAGGTGCCTATGTGTCAGCTAGAGTATGGGTTTGTGTACATGAGCATCGGTACCCACAGAAGTCAGAAGGGTGTGTCAGATCCTCTGGAGCTGGAGTTACAGTCAGTTATGAGCTGCCTGATATGGACACTGGAAATCAACTGTTGGGTCCTCTATAAGAGAGGGCCATACTCCTGCTGAGTTAGCTTTCCAGCCCCAGCTAAATACTGTTTGAATATGAAAACAAGCCACCTGGGTAGAAATTGAAGCCAGGGAGCCTGGTCTGAGGTCCAAGTGCTGCTTGATGAGCTCTGAACAGGTTTCCCTTCCGATCCTCACTTTCCTAGTCAGCAGAGTTAGAGCAACACCGCCTCAGAGTTGCTATGTGGACTGAGCCAATTCACGCCTTCCTTCCCGATGTTAAGAGCCTAAGCTACTCTCTTTATCTTGTTTGACTGTATGAGGAAAGGGGAGCTGGGAACCAGACATTAGAGAAGTCCTCTAAAATACATTCAACATATGCTCTGCCCACAAAACACACTACTAATTACAGATGAAGTAAAAAATCCAGGATTCAAGTAACAATTATATTATCTACGGTATCTGTCTGGATCCCAGAACTTAGGAGGCGGAGGCGGAGGCAGGTGGACCTCTGTGAGTTCAAGGCCAGCCTAGTCTACAAAGCAAGTCCAGGACAGCCAGGGCTATTACACAGAGAAACCCTGTCTCAAAGAACCAAACCAAACCAAACCAAACAACAACAAAAACAAAAATGTTACTTGAAGATTCCGTCAAGAATCTCAAATATTCTATATTTCATAGAACTGTCCAACTTTACTTGACATGTGTGAAGGGAACTTGTCTTATTTTCCACACAAGGCCTGTTGCTGACTCAGGGTACAAAAAAGAACAAATTGTGTAATTTGAGTTGAGAGCAATCATTTTTGCAGTTGTTCTTTTAAAAGAGAAAGAAAGGAAAAAAAATCCTCACATAAAGAGCCAAAACTTGCTTAGAGACCTGTGAGTTCTGCTCCCATTGACGTCACTTGGAAGCTGTGTGGGTAGAAATTGGCTGACTTCCTCCAGTGTGTCTTTTGAAAGCTGAACATACTGGAAAAAAAAAGCAGTCTTTTAATCTCAAACAACAGTAGGAAGAAAAGTCCCACAAGCAGCTCTCCTGTTTATAGCCAAACACCTATCCGAGCACCATGCTCCTGCAGCGAATGTTCTTAGACCTCAGTGAGGGAAGGGTGTCCTCCTTATCTAAAATGGTGAATGTGCACTGTATAAATGGAAATTCCTGATCAGATATGGAAACTGAAACTTAGAGAGTTCCAAAATCATTCGTAAGGTCAGCAAAGGCCCATGGCCGGAGTGAAACCCAGACATTCTGTTTTCTAGTTTCTTGTACCGCTCAGGATGTGACAGTTGGCATTCTTGTACACGGTTCTTCATTATACAGACCCCAGGATCCAGAGAGCATATTCATGAAAGCCAGAAGCTTGTCTGCACATGTTACCAGTAGCCGTGGAAACAAGCTAGGCAGAGTCTCTGGTCATTGAAGAAAGCCTGGAGACAGTTGGGGATCACAAAACGCTGCCCCTAGACTGCCCTGGATTACCAACTTGGTACGTGTACCGGGAACTTTCTTAGTTCTTAGTCTTCTGCTCTCCAAGGGCACTGCTTGGGGATATGAAGAAGGCAGTGCTCCAACTGCACTTCACCATCTAGATTTATTCTTATAAAGATCTGGTCCCTCCTCACTAACTCAATCATTGAAAAAGTCTATATTAAAAGTCTATTTTGGAGCCTGGAGATCCTCAGTTGGTAAAGTGCTTACCTTGCAAGTGGGAGGGCCTGACTTCAATTCCTAGAACCTGTGTTTAAAACGTGCACTCTTGGAATTTCAGTGCTCAGAGAGGCAGAGGTAGGCAGATCTCTGGAGCCTGCTGGCCAGCCAGCCAGCCTTGCTTGCCTCGTTGGCTAGTATCAGTCCAGCAAGAGATCCTGTCTCACATCATTTTAAAGTGAACAGGCAGATGGGACCTGAGGAACAGCCTCTAAGGTTGTCTGATGACTTCTGTTAACACACTTGTGTGTGCAGGGATTCACAGTCCAAGCAACGGATGACAACATAGCCCACATAGACTTTGAATCAGGTTGTAAGCAATCAGCTACAGAGAACGTTTTCAAATTCAAAATCTGAAGATCCATTTAATAAAGATGTATGACAGCTATTTCTCCTACCAAAAAATGAATCACATATCACACATTCCAGCTTGTCAACCCCGACAGCCTCTCATCTCATTACATGCCAAAGTGTATAGACCTATTATTCACCTTGATATGGATTCGTGCATATTCTTTAACCAGCTGCATACAGTTGCAGCCATGGAGAAGCCATGCACTAAGAGGTTTTGCTTTTCTGCCTGGCTTCATTCTGCTACTTCTTAAAGAGAAGAAGCCATCATTGGAAAATGTCACCCCTCGGAGGCCTGCCAGCTGAAAGAGCCTGGGAGTGGCTGCTACTTCAATTCCTCTCATAAATATCTGTGATGGCCAAATTCCTGGCACTCCTGTAAATAGGAGTCCAAGGCGTTTCTTTCCTGGCTCTGGCCATCAAAGCTGTACAATCTGTCATCACACGACCTCAGAAATAAAAGGCTATTTAGAAAGGCAAGCGCCATTTAGACCTATGTGTTAAAGATCTAGATGTTGAGAAGAGCAGAGGTTTCATCAATCAAGCCTAACTATTACTGTGGGTAGGGAGAAACTATAAGCCATCAGTCCTAAAATAACTAAGAAGGTCTGAGGTCAGTCAACTGGAAATAGGCAGTTATGGCAAGCTAGCCTATGTGTGAGGATTTAGAAAAGTATTGCAGAATAAGGGAATCAAACTTGGTGTGTGTGTGTGTGTGTGTGTGTGTGTGTGTGTGTGTGAAAATATTCTATATATAGGGCTGGGCATGGTGGCACATAACTTGCATTTCAGTACTTGTGAGACAGAGGCAGGCAGAGCTCTGTGTGTTTGAGGTCAGTCTGGTCTATATAGTGAGTTCTTGGCCAACCAGAGCTATGTAGTAAGATCTTGTCTAAATGAAAATGTCCATATATGTTATATATACATATATATGTATATATTTAACTAAACATGCTTATCATACCCAAGAGATTAATTTTTAAGAATTAAAAAAGAGGACTGCTTGTGTTAGCAAAATGTTCTGGTGTAGACATTTTCATATTACAGATGAAGAAAATACATACATGCATACACATATACATATATGCACACCTATACATACACACATACGTATATACATATATACATATACACACACATATATACATACACATATATACACATATATACATACATATATACCTATACACACATACATATATACACATATGTATATACATACACACAGACATACATGTACAATAAAAAGTAGAAGAAGGCAAAATATACATTAGATTTGAATCAGAAGATATTTTGTATGGGTTGTGGCAAATATATGCTGAAGTACTTAACATATTTCTGAGACACATAGTAAACGCCCAATAAACAGTGTAGATTAATACTGAACACTTTACATCTGAAGCTTGACCTGGTCAGACAGGACATTGGTAACAGCTGTGGATGTGAGTACCAAGGTTGCAGGCCTAACAAAATGTTTAGGTCAGCAAGTTCTCAACCTTCCCAACGCTGCGACCCTTGAACACAGTTCTTCATGTTGTGATGGCCCCCCAACCATAAAATTACTTTGTTGCTACTTTATAACTGTAATTTTTCTACTGTTATGAATTGTGATGTAAATATCTGATATGAAGGATATCCGATGTAACCTCCAAAGGGTTTGCGAACCACAGGTTGAGAACTGCTAGCTTAGGGGGACACAGGCTAGACTAATTCTAGTGACCAATGACTTAAAACTTTCTCTTTAGTGTCCAAGGAGACCTGATCTTTTCTGTCAGAAACCAGCGACTAGGCCAATCAATAGCTTTGGAATAGTTTCATGTGAATTAAGATTTGTGCATGCTAGCTCAACTCACCTTCCCACTCACACCTTCATAGCATTCTGAATTCACCTACAAAACAGAGGTTCTCTCTCTGCTCAACCATCAATTGTTGGTCATGTTGTAAGCCTAACCTCTCTAGAAATGGCTATACATTTGTTTAACAGTCAAGTTTCCTTATAAATAGCTTTGAAGCTAGTCACATGGGAAGTACACCAGATGGAGAAAAGGGTGCTTGGAAAAGATGAGACGTCTCAAGATGTGGCTCAGAAAATAAGCTGAGCACGGAGGAGAAGCATGAGATGGTAGTTGGCTTGGGGCTGCATCGGGAGAGGCCGAGTCCATGAAGGCAATGGAGTGAGTGAGGCTGGTTAGAAACACCAAGTTTGATACCACATCTTTTTGGCCCAAATCACCTCTATGTTCTTTTCTTTCCTTTCCTACCTTTTTTCCCTGGGTCCCTCCAAGAACACTAAAGCTAATGGCTCAGAAAGCCCTTTCAGTGTGCAACAGGAGCCTTTATTTACAAGCACAGAAGGCACTGTTCTAAGTGTTTACATGAAGCCTGATTTCCATTCACGGATTACTGTGAGTCTATTGGGTAGTGAATCTTTCCTAAATGTTCCTGCCCATAATAGTTCTGGCACATCTTGCAATCATATTTAATTCTGATCTTTTTGATACTTTTATGGCCAAACGACCACTGAGCTTACATTGGATAAAGAACCCCCCTTTTTTTGAAAGGGTATAGCATTGAGAAGGAACATAGTAATTTATTGAATTACTCATAGTCTCAGCAATGTAGACATCCATCAGAGTTAAGCCTCGGCACCGAGATTCTTAAATGTACAGGCAGATATCTGCTCTAAGTTATTTTCAGCAGTTCATCTGGGGTACCAATAACAAGTGTGAGCTCATCTCCTCGGCTTGATTAAACAATGACTTTGAGGATGGAATCATTAATTTTCACTGTTCATGGTCTTTGTAAATGGGTCTCTAGTATTTTGTGATTTTTTTTTCTTCTGAATGATTTGAAGTTCTTTCAAACATGGCTTCTGAGGGTGGAGGGCAACATTGTATCAGAGTCAAAATAAAAAAATGCCTGCCCCACTGTTTTTCTTCATCACATTAAGTGTCTTAGATAAACAGAATTTATCTGCTCAGACATAGCTTTAATGGGGATTCATTAATAAATTCATATTGTAACCACCTCTTGATTTCTCCCATCACATTCACTATAAAACTATCAAAGTAGCCAGAGTGAACTGTAATTCTTTTGTGCAACAAAAGTTTTCTTAGCAAATAAAAAAAATCTCACTAAAATTAATTTTTAGTTTTAAGCAAGCTAGATTGAAATTTTATTTCACAGAGTAGAAATTGTGATTGAACCCACCTGGGTAAATATGGACCCATATTTGGCAGGACTCACCTTGTTACAGTGTTTCCAAATATTTCATTTTCAATTTAAATGACATGTCCAAGAAATACTGTACATTTCAACATAGCTTGGTGGAAAGCTCAACTGCCAAATAAGCTCTTTGGATGGGTTAACTGGGCAGAACTCGCTGGGACGGTGTGGGGACGGTGTGGACAGTGTGAGCTGTTGTGTGTGCTTTGGATGAAGGGAAAGCGACAGGCTCCTCTCTCTTCTTTCTCTTTTAGAACAACCCTCTAGTTTCTTTTGAGTTGTCACCCCAAATCAGCTTTTGAGATAAACAGGAACAGGTTGTAATGATTGTTGTGATGTTTGTTAAAGTTTGGGCATAGAGCTACAAATCTGTATTTTTGGTATTCTTTATGTTTAAGTTTATTTGAAACTAGGAGTTATTTTTTTATCTAATTTTAAAAATATATTTAAACTAATTCTATGATGATTATTATTTAAAACAGTGGCATAAATTGGTTGTACAAAATTAAAGAAAATAATTAAAATATTATGTGATAAACTAACAACTAGTTTTGAAAAAATAAGCCTCCCAGGCTCTATTTAGTGTGGACACAACTAATATTGATGTGTCATTGTTTTAAGCCATAAACATTTCAAAATACTGGCAAGAAGGAAGAATAAGGCTTCCTGGAGTTGGCTCCATATTGTCCACAATTGCCGTTACTTTAATGACTCTCTCAATTAAGTTTTGGAAGTAGGTGGGGTGTAATATATGAATATATAAATGGATTAGGTTTTTAACTAGAATAAATGCCTTTGGTGACAGCTTAAAAGATCTATCTTTGATCAGCTTATAATAGCTACTTTAAAAACGCTTCAAAATTTGAAATGAAATGTTCTCCTTGTACTTCAGTGACAATGGCATAATTATTCAAGGGATTAAGAGGATATTGTCATTTTTAATTTCTAGATAATGGATTATGAATTCAAAGAGCCCTTGATTGAGCACCTGCTATGTGCTTGTCTCAGCAGGAGATGCAGGAAGAATGAGAAGCCTTCCATCTCTACAGGTATTTACAGATAGAAATCTAAGAAATACAGAACGGGATTTGCACATTAGTAAGCAACAAACCATGCTGGTTCAGAGAGAGAATCAGGGGCGGAGGGGACAAACTGCACAACAAAAGGCGGGCAGTAAGCACGGAGATAAAGCACACAGCATGTCTTTTTCAGCTAAGTCTATGCTCAACATGCTATACCTAAGTGACAACTTCTACAGCAAAGATATCTGGAAATAACTTGTTATAATTCATGAGTGGATAGTTAGATGAACACTCACCCCCTGACCCCTGTGCATGTGTGTGTGTGGCGTATGCACTTGTAGTGTAGATATATGCTCATGAGCATATGCATATGTGTGTGGTATATGCACTTGTAGTGTAGATATATACACATGAGCATATGTGTGTGGTATATGTACTTGCAGTGTAGATATATGCACATGAGCATATGTGTGTGTGGCATATGTACTTGCAGTGTAGATACTGTACCTGTACATGTGTGTGTGGTATATGCACTTGAGTGTAGATATATGCACATGAGCATATGTGTGTGGCATATGTACTTGAGTGTAGATACTGTACCTGTACATGTGTGTGTGGCATATGTACTTGAGTGTAGATACTGTACAAGTGTGTGGAGGCCTGAGGTTGACATCACTCCCAGCTTTTACTTTTTTGAGAGATGGTCCTTTACTGAACTCCAGGTGCATAGATTCTAGATAGATTATTATCTTTGACTTGTGCTGAAGAAAATCTATTGTATCTGTTAGCACAGCAAAACCCATTGGACTGTGTACCACTAAAGTCAAGTACATGATTTTTTTGTGAAAGTGTGGGATCAAAGCCATTTTCTGATAGGAACATTTTCATCTCAAGGTTCATGTTAAACTTAGGCCTTTTGGCCATATAGCTTATGAATAAAGGAAAAGAAATATACCTTTCTTTTATACTACAGATAAGAGAAAATAGCATGCAAACAATCATGCCAGTTAGTTTTCCATTTGTTGTTGAGACACATCACATGTGTCTGAAGGCTGGCCTGGAGGTAACTACATATGTGATGGTTTGTACATGCTTGGCTCAGGGAGTGGCACTATTTGGAGGTATGGCCTTGGAGTAGGTTTGTCACTGTGGGCATGGGTTTAAGGCACTCACCCTAGCTACTTGGAAGTGAGTCTTCCACTAGCAGCCTTCAGATGAAGATGTAGAACTCTCAGCTCCTCCTGAACCATGCTTGCCTGGATGCTGTCATGCCCCTACCTCGATGATAATGGACTGAACCTCTGAACTTGTAAGCCAGCCCCAATTAAATGTTGTCCTTATAAGAGTTGCCTTGGTCATGGTGTCTGTTCACAGCAGTAAAACCCTAAGACAATGTGACTCAAAAGTAACCTTGAACTTGTGACATTCCTGCTTTTATTTCCTGAGGTAAGTGCTGGCATTACAGGTTTATGTCACCATGCCAGGCGTATGGGGTTCTGGGAACGGAATCCTCAGGCTCCATGCATGCTAGGTGAGGACAACCAACTAACTTCTATTCCTAGACCTTACTAGTTTCCTGAAGAAGGACTAGCCTATGGGTGGATCACCTTGTTGTAGAGAATACACTCTCAATATTACAGTAGAAAGCATGGTTATGCCCATTTCCTAGTCACAGTTTCTACTTTCCTCTATGGACCTTGAGACTTAATTTTCCTGAATTATTGCTACTCATCGCACAGTAACACAAAGAGAAGAGGTTGGAGTTGATTCCTGATTTGACACTTTGTCGTGTCCTGCTCTGTCCAAGCATTTGGGTAGCTGTCTCGTGATATCATGGATTTCAGGTACTTATTTAAAGAGGCCAGTCATAGCTATTGCCAAGCCATACATTTGAAACTGTCCATCCCTTGTGTGCATCTCCAGGAGAAAAACTGCCACTGAACACCAGTCACTCTATATTTACCAGAGAGAGAAAAATCGATAGCAACACTCTGATCTATGATTTTGACCCATCTGTGTGAACAGGAGAGCTATTGATCTAACCAGCACTAAGAATGCCTATGGCCTGTCTGATAAGTTTACTATGTCAAAAACAGAGGGTAGAAGGTAGAAACTAGAGAGATGGCTCAACAGTGGACAGTGCATACAGGTCTTGCAGAGGACCCACAGCTGGTATCCATGTGGATTGCTCATGACCACCTGTAACTTCAGTCCCAAGGATGACCTGTGAGAATATTTGCACTCACGTGGACATACCTGCACACTGACACTTAAATATACACAATTAAATAATTTAGATGAATAAGAAACTATATCACCATCATGAAGTCAGCTGTACAGAATACAGAGCCCTTTCCCCTCAGGTGACAGTGGGTCAGACAAAGCACACAGAGTTGGTCCTACATGCTCACAGAGGCCAGTAGGCGGGTTGGCAATTTTATTTTTTTGAGAGAACTGAAGACATCCTGGAGGATCTATAAGCCTGGCTATGAAAAGTAAAACAGAAACCCAAAATTCCATTTTTATTTCCAGGCAAATTCTAGTAGGAAGTTCTACTCAGATCCGAGGGAAAGAAATTATCTAGTAGTCTCTGAAGTAATAAAATAATGAAATAAGTGGATTACTGTTTCTATGTTCCCTGCAGTATCTCCAAGCTACTCCCAGACTTCCTTCCTGTTATCAAGAGGGATATAGGAGGCTGGAAAGGTGGCTCAGTGGTTAAGAGCACTGACTGCTCTTCCAGAGGTCCTGAGTTCAATTCCCAATACCCACATGGTGACTCACAACCATCTGTAATGGGATCTGATGCCCCTTCTGGTGTGTCTGAAGATAGCTACAGTGTACTCATGTGTGTATGTGTGTGTGTGTAAAATGTACAGTAGGAGAAAACACAAATGGTGAAAACAATGAGTACTATTGACTATTGACATCTGTTGTCTTCTGATTTCCTCTTCTTTTATTGTTTATGTGTATGAATGTTTTACCTGCACTTGCATGTATGTCTGTGCACTACCTGTGCACCTGGTTGCTGCAAAGGTTGGAAGAGGGAACCAGATCTCCTAGAGATACAGATGGTTGTAAATCACCATGTAGGTGCTATAAACAAAACATGGGACCTCTGCAAAAAAAAAAAAAAAAAAAAAAAAAAAAAAAAAAAAAAAAAAAAAAAAGAGTGCTCTTAACTGCTGAGTCATGCTTTCAACCCCATGAATTTACATTTCTAAGCAATGTAACAAGATAAACAGTGATGCTTATTTTATCTCTGTAACAATTAGAAATTAATTAATGTGAACACATGTATTTATTGCATGTGTATTGATCTATAGTCTTCTTGATGTCCCCCTCCCTCCCTCCCTCTCTTTCCATCTTTTCTATATAAATGTGTATGTATGGGAGTGTATATATGTGTGTGCATGCCTTTGTATATTCCCAACGTGATGAAACTCAAACACCTCAGAAGTTTTGTCTGATAGCACTTACCTTAGGTAAGCGAGAACTATCTCAAAGGCTCTCTCTCAGTCCCAGGGAGCTGCAGAATATGATATTTAGACACTGATCAAAGTAACAAGAGTTGAGTTCAAGTTTTGTCACTTATGAAGAAGGGTATGACTTTAGTCTCTCTTGGCCTCTGTCCTTCTTGGCCTTGCTATGAGGTTCATTTGGGTTTATAGGGTTGCCATACCAACTACATGATGTAAATAGGACTTGATGTTATGGCTACCACTTAGAAAGTGTTAGTAAGAGTCACAAAGACTGCTATAGTAAGAACTGCGAGATGATGCTCCAGGAGGAGACACAGTATTAAGTGGATAGGGGATACCAGGGAGGAAGGCTGGATCAGATGCTACCAACAAGGAGCGCTCATGGCAGATGGTTACAGTCTGCGGTCAATTTGTTCACACCAAGGTTACCAGCTAAGCTTTCCCCAAATGGAGATCACTGAGAGGGTATGGATGAGCATAGACAACTAAGCTTCTCACTCCAACAGAAGATCTTCATTAAGTTGTTCTCTGTAATTACTGGATACATTTTAAATATTAAGTCCTCACTCAGTAATTGTGTAAGTAGAGTACAGCATGCAATGTCTAGATACATTGCAGGAATTAAATGTATCTCAAGGACTTTATGAAATTCACACACAAATGGATGGAACTAGAAAATATCATCCTGAGTGAGGTAACCCACACACAAAAGAACACACATGGTATGTAATTACTGATAAGTGAATTTTAGTTCAACAGGTCAGAATACCCATGATACAACTCACAGACCATATGAAGCTCAAGAAAAAGGAAGACCAAAGTGTAGATGTTTCAATCCTACACAGATGAGGAAACAAAATACTCATAGGACCTAGAGGAAGGGAGGGATCAGGGAAGGAGAGAAGAGGAGAGGGAAAAAGGGAGACAGGAACAGGAATGAGAAGAAATAGGAGAGAAGTACAGATGATCAGGAAATTGAATAGAAACCTGTAGCAGAGGGGGATAGGGAACTGGGGTAGCCACTAGAAAGTCCCAGATTCCATGGAAGTGAGAGGCTCACAGGAGCCAATGGTGATGACTTTAGCAGAAATAGCCAACAAAGGGGAGATTCAACCTGTAGAAACCACCTCCAGTAGATAGACATGGCCTAACATTTAGGGATGGGGCCATCTACCCATCTCAAAATTTTTAACCCAGAAATTTTCCTGTCCAAAGGAAAGACAGGAACAAAAAAATGGAACAGAGACTGAGGGAAGGCCATCCAGAGATCGCCCCACCTAGGAATCCATCCCATCTGCAGACAACAAACGTTCATACTATCACTGATTCCAAGAAGTGCTGACAGGAGACTGTTCCCTGAGAGGCTCTACCAGTGCCAGACCAATACAGATGTAGATACAGCCAACCATCACACTGAGCCTGGGAACCACAGTGGATGAGCTAGGGGAAGAACTGAAGGAGCCTAAGAGGATTGCATTCCCATAAGAAGAACAATATCAACTAAGTGGTTCACTCAGAGTTCCCAGGGCCTAAACCATCAAACAAAGAGTATACATGGAGGGAGCCAGGACTCCACATACATACTTATCTTACTTTATTTGACATCAGTAGGAGGGGAGAGAGGCTTGATGCCCCAGTGTAGGGGGATGCTAGAGGGATGAGGCGGGAGTGGGGTGAATGGGTGGAGGAGAACCCTCAAAGAGGAAAGGGGGAGGGGTTGAGGGGGGATGGGATGAGGAGTTGGTGGAGGGGTAACCGGGAAGGGGGATATCATTTGAAATGTAAACAAATAAAATGACTAATAAAAATACTGTATTAACTGTATATATCTGTATGAATATCTGTAATGAAAACATGTTTTAATATGTGTTCACAGATAATAAATGTGTCTATCTAAAAAATGTATCTTAAGTCCCAGATCTTAGCAATATTGTGCTGTTCATATTATATAACTAAACTTCTCTGATATGAGCATTTTTTCACATTTCATTACATTTCCTGCTGCAGCTCCACACAAGAAAGAATAATCTGTGGAAGAATTATTAAATAATTTAAGATGGTTCTTACTGCTGTACCTCCAGGTCCTAGTGCAAAGCCTTGCACAGTATAAATATTATGCAGTTATTTGTAACAGGAAGAATGTAGAAATGAAGAGGAAAAAAGGAAATGGAATATTGTTTTAGAGGTTACTACCACCTTGCAGCCACCACTGGGTTCTTGCTCATCTGTAGGATCAAGGTGTAACTGAGACAAGATTCTCCACTCAGGAGAGGATTCATGATAACGTAAGGCTGTTGCACAATGTCCTTAAAAGTAGTCACTATTATTTCCTTATTTTTCATTTTTCTCATTGTTTGATGCCATCTGGCAACAGCTGCTGCCTTTCCTGATGGAAGTGCAGCCCCTGAGTGCTCCATAAACCACATCAGAGACTGGCATCAGGTCAAGAAGGAAATTAGCATTGACCTTCAGTGAGGTAAGTTGTGTGACTACCACAGAGCCCACAGAACTCTCTCCAATAACAAGTATTGCCACTATAGATTAAGTCTTAATATGTTATTAAAATGGAGTTGCAAGCCTGCAAATGAACAGAAGCCCCCAGAGCTCTGTGACTTCACAGTTATGAGCAGCTGTTGATTGGCTTCGACTTTGTGTTTTTTCACCTCACAAATTATCTCCTGGACCATCTCTAGTGGCAAAATGTGAAAAGAATGTAGGCTTTCTTTCCATTCCCCAGGATGATAGAAATTCTCTCTTGTTCTCTTTCTAGCAGCTAGTTAGCTGTCTTCTTTTGATAACATGCCTCTTTTAAACTCTCTTTCAAAGAGACATTCCTTAGAGTGTTCTTCATGTGGCTGTTCAGCTTTATCCATAATAGCCAAAATATGGAAACCACTTGAACATCCATCAATTGATGAATGACTAAAACAAATATGGCCTAAGAATAATGGAACATTATGTGGCCATAACATGCTATAAATGTAGGAACATGCAGAACCTGCTTCAAGCAGAAGTTAATTGGTCTGCAATAGGTTTCTTTATACCAGTAGCATATCTACATTTTCCTTTTGTCACAGATGCTATTTCTCCAAAAAGCTTTCCTTTCTTTTGAACATTTACATGCAGATTAAGAGAAATGCTCACAGTCTGGACTCCTGACAGTGCTTAGAAAATTAGCCTGTCACTATAGTCCCTTGGCCCTTAGGCGGAGAGAAGCTGAAGAGCAAAAGGTAAGATTGGTGAATTTAGGGGCCAGAGGTCATGCAAATAACATAGAAGGAGGCAATGACGAAGAGTCACGTGGTGGGTCTGGTGTACACTAAACATCTATTGACTAATCAACAAAATTAGAAGTGTAGAGTTTCCCCAAGGCTAAGAAAAGAAAGTGGAACAGAAATATTGGCTGTCAGTGGAGTTAAATAACAACAACCTTTGGGCTGACAGTGACCTTGAAAAAGTTCCAAGAGTGGGGTGCCAATGTTGAGGACATGAAAGCCAAAAACCATGATTAAAAAAGAGCATAAGAAGATCCAACTCAAGTATAGTGGGTGTAGGAAGTGTGTGTGTGTGTGTATGTGTGTGTGTGCACACGCGCGCATAGCCCAGAGAGTGTGTGCATGTGGATGTGTGAGTGTTTATATTTCCTTGCTAAGAATAAAGAAAGAACTAAAAATTATTAGATAGCAATTAACATTATTAGATAGTAATTAGTTCCTAGGGACTGATTTCTCTAGTGATTTTGGATAGGCAAATTATAACATTTATTATTTAAGTAAGCTATGAAAATATTGTGAACTCATAACATTATTTGGGGTTTATTCCATGTTGGCAGTATTGACAGCAGTATTATAAGATTTTGCAGCATTTGAGCTGCTAAGATTAAAATGTCACAAGGATTCAATCACCCATACTAATGTTCAGAGGGTTTACTTCACACAAAATATTAAAAAACAAAATCATACTTATGTGTTGGCTGAGTTCTTCCTACTAAATGCAAAAGTCCAGATGGCTTTGCCAATGGAGAGAGCAAGCACACAGTCCCAGCCATTCACCAAGGGAGACTGGGCAGATCCCTCGTGAGAAATTCCCTGTTTTTCAGTGGTGAGCTAAGTGTATCTGCATCTCCAGAAAGAGGGAGCTTCAGGACTGTGTACACAGCATTGTAAGGGAGAGGCTCTGGGTCTCAGTGGAGGATGTCTGAGACCTTTAACTACAAGGCTTGTCTGCTTAGCTTGACCCACATTGAAAACTCAAGAAGAGCCTGGGTTTAGGACAGAGGACTCAGCCCAGCTCACTGCCTGGCACTTGGAAGCACTTGATGAATTCAAAGACTCAACTCTATCTATAAAGTAAGTTTCTAGTTGAGCTCGTTGACAAGATAACTGCAATTATCCTGTTGGCAAAAGCATTGTCTGCTGCAGACTCACATTTCAGAGAACAAATGCCATCAGCTGCTACAGGCTCGACTATAAATCTCCGTTCTGAGAAATTTACTGTATTTTCCTAGAACTTGATGACCTAGGATAATTAATGTAGGCCATGAATAAATACCAGACACTGGAAGTTACTCTTTCTCAGTTAGCTTTACTGAATTATTGTTATCCAGGGAGTGCAAAACAGAAGTGAATGGGAGTGGGGCAGGCTTTCTGGCTTCCTCATGAGGGACAAGGTCATTGTGTTCAGCAGGGTTATTAGGATGTTTAGTGTATGTCCTACTTGTACTGCAGCTTTTGTAGCTCATGGTGCCCCCTGCTCTTAGGCCATGGAGCTAACAAGTCTTTTGGGTGTAGTATTCCCAGCATATTAGATGTGCATTGATATTTGAGTGATATACTGTACATGATAAAGCCATTCCAAAAAGTCAAAGACAAAATTTAAAGAGGAAACAAGAGATTGGAGCGTGGTCGTGAAAGGAACATGAGGGCATGTGGGACCAGACATGTTGGCATGTGAGGAATGCTGGGAGTGACTGAGAACAGAAGGCTTAATCTGAAGAAAGGCCTTGTCTTTCAGTGTTTCGATGTCTGCCAAGTGAAACTGAGAGTATGTTTGTTCTCTATCATCTGAATGATGAAAGATACACACTAGAATGACAGAAAGCATCAGGCTCCTGCTTAGGGGAGTACACTGACCAGTTTACACTGGTCATTGGAAGTATTCTGATAGGACAAGATGAGGATCTGTGATTCTCAGTACAGAATATATGTGGTTAGTGGGGATCAAGTCAAAAGAGGTGGAAGAGTGATTCCCCAAGTTATTTGGTACATATCAGCTGGAGGGTGGAGGAGGAGGTGGTGGAAGTGGTGGAGGTGGTGGTGGAGGTGGTGGTGGTGGTGGTGGAGGTGGTGGTG
>NW_022196902.1:12986102-12987894 GCF_008632895.1 Mastomys coucha
GAGATGGTGGTGGAGGTGGTGGTAGAGTTGTTGTTGTTGGTGGTGGTGGTGGAGGTGGTGGAGGTGGTGGTTGTGGAGGTGGTGGAGGTGGTAGAGGTGGTGTGGACTCGAGCAATGACTTTGCTACTTTTTTTATTTGATATTGTAACCCTAGATACACCCAGCTAGCCTGACACAATAGCACAGAGCAAATGGATGTTCCAAAGCTTATAGGTCATACCACCAAGTGGTTCATGCCCTGCCTGGGGTGTCTCTGTACTTCCCAGGCTCTGAAATACACCAACAGAGGTGAGCATGAGACATCAGCTCTGTTCTGAGACTTACCCCCACCATAACCATGCCGCCCTGCCTCTCTGGGGGAGAACTACTAGCCAGGCCACTATTTCCTTTATTTGCTGGACTCTAGTGATTACTTCACTGCTAAGGGAGCACCTGGGTGGCTGCCGTCCTTGTCCCTGTGAGGGCAAACGCCTCTCCACCACAGCTCAGCATTTGAAAACCCTCTTTGCTGAAGGCTTTCTTTATATGGGAATCTTAGCCTCAGCTTCCTTCGCCTCTGTCAACTTTAAAGCTTGAATTTTTTTTTTCTTCATGAATCCCAGGACAGGGGAATAAGGACAGATATGATCCTTCATGCCTGGAGATTTCAAACATCACTGTCAGACTGTTTTGCTCTCATTTCACCCCATTTCAAGCTAAAGACCCCCCACCATTGTACTCAATGCTTGCTATACTTCTGTCCATCTGTCCTCCTAGTCACATTTGACAGACATGCCTGACTGACAGACATGCCTGACAGAGATGCTTCTCCTCTGTAACTGATTTTTGAAAAGGCCTCTTAATTTCATCAATGAAATGTGTATGCAGTGTGTGGGTTTAGAGTGTGTGGTGTATGTGTGTGTGTGTGTGTACAGCGTGGTGTTTGTGTGTATGAGTATGTGTGTATGTGTGCTGTATGTATGTGTGCATGCATGTGTTTGCATGAATGCAGTGTGTGCAATATGCATGTGTGACTGTGTTTATGTGTCTGTACAGTGTGAGTACATGTGTGTGAGTATGTGTTTGTAAGTGTGTGTATGTGTGTGTCTGTTCAGTGTGTGTGTGTGTGAGTGTGTGAATGTGAGGTTTGTGGGGCAAAGCTTTAGTCTATTCTTGAGAACTGTGTGATTTCTTTAGACTCTGGAGATTCTGCTGTTTCAGTTTTCCCAGTGTTCCATGCCACTTCATTAATGTGGAAAAAAAATCAAGATTTGAAGTTGTCATTTCTCTCTTTTGTCAATATTTATATTTTTACCTAAGTTATTTAAAAATTAATTTATGCTTATCTAAGAGTTCCTTATGAAACAAATGTCAATATAACCAACAAGTGTGTACACAGAGGCTTCTCTACATGGAGTTAGAAGGCCTCCTTGCTCACTCTTGCAGGGACAGAGCCCTCTTACTCATGCTCTGACAGCACACACAGTCTTGCTGCATTCTGTCTTCAGACTTTGTTTCTTTAATCTATGTTTTGCCTTTCCCATTGTATGTCATGAAGGCCAGAGACTGTCTGTTTCAACAGCATTGCTCTTGCACCAACATTTTGCAAAACCGAATAATTATAGTTGCTGTCTAAAAACACCACTGAGATTAAGATTGGCAGCATTTTAAAACGTGCATTAAAAATTCCTCCTTGTAGGAGCTACAGAAGTGGCCTTAGCTAAGGAGAAATAGCTTAGCTTGGTAAGCTTAGCGCATCCGTCTATGAGCAGACCCTGAGTTCTAGCTTGACAAGCTTAGCGCATCCGTCTAT
>NW_022196902.1:12987906-12988861 GCF_008632895.1 Mastomys coucha
GCTTGACAAGCTTAGCGCATCCGTCTATGAGCAGACCCTGAGTTCTAGCTTGACAAGCTTAGCGCATCTGTCTATGAGCAGACCCTGAGTTCTAGCTTGACTAGCTTAGCACATCCGTGTATGAGCAGACCCTGAGTTCTAGCTTGACAAGTTTAGCACATCCGTGTATGAGCAAACCCTGAGTTCTAGGCCTGTCTTTCCTGCTGTGTTCTCAGCAGTGGTATTTATTTACCCTTTTTGATGTTTTGACTTGTTTAAGTTTTTTTTTAAAAAGGATACACAAGTTTAGAGAATTGTTATCTGTGTTCTTGTTTACTTATGGAGGGGAAAGTTTATTTACTTCATTCCTTTCAGAGAACAAAATATTTCATAATTAATATTATACACTGCAGCAATATAGTCTTTCATTCATTTTGTTCTGTTCTCCACACGCCATGGTATATCAAGTTCATAGCAAGCATTCAGTAACTGCTTAAATTTTTTATAATTAATAATTATACATGGCTCAATGAGAAACCACAAACCCAAATATAGATGTAATTACTTACATAACATTTTACATGGGTAATAAAATGCAATAAACAAACCCAAAAGATGAAACATAATCTTCTAAAAGTATACTCTAGATATATGACAAAGAGCTAGTATTCAGAGCAGAAAAAGTTTGTATGATTTCACTAACAAAATAAGCAGAGTAATAAAAATATGAGCAAAGCCATGCAAGTGAATATTCAGTAAGTTATCTCCCCTAATAACTAAACTTAAATAAATTAAGTGGAAAAAGAAGCCTCTTGCATGTGGTGGGTGAGAACAGAGAAACGGCAAAAATAACTTGGGTGTATCTGAAAGAATCTTTTAAAAGTCAAGCTTGCATAAAAGCTTTGTCCCTTGAAGCAATCCCACTAAAATCAGGGACTAGACAAGGCTGCCCATTCTCTCCCTACCTATTCAATAT
>NW_022196902.1:12989942-12990202 GCF_008632895.1 Mastomys coucha
TTCTCAATTGAGGAACACCGAATGGCTGAGAAGCACCTAAAGAAATGTTCGACATCCTTAGTCATTAGAGAAATTCAAATCAAAACAACCCTGAGATTTTACCTCACATCAGTCAGAATGGCTAGGATAAAAAACTCAGGTGACAGCAGATGCTGGAGAGTTTGTGGAGAAAGAAGAACATTACTTCATTGTTGGTGGGATTGTAAACTGGTACAACCACTCTGGAAATCAGTTTGGCAGTTCCTCCGGAAATTGGACAT
>NW_022196902.1:12990556-13081532 GCF_008632895.1 Mastomys coucha
AGAACTCCCAGGGTCTCAACCACCAACCAAGGACTGCACATGGAGGGGTCTGATTGTTCTGGCAGCATTTGCTGTAGAGGACTGCAAATTCAATCATCAATAGGAGGAGAGGACCTCGGCCCTGTGAAGGTTCTGTGCCCCAGTGTAGGGGAATGCCAGGGCCAGAAAGTAGGAGAGGGCGGGGTGGCAGGCATGGGGATGGGGGAGGCAACAGGGGTTTGTTTTTGTTGTTTTTGTTTGTTTCTTTGTTTTTTGGAGGGGAAACTGGGAATGGAGAAATTTACATGTAAATAAAGAAAATATCTAAAAAAAAAGAAGCTTTGTCCCATATAGTCAAGTGCTGGGAATTTACACCTAGATACTGAAACATAAGGATGAAAGACTACAGGTCAATAACATTTATTGCTTTCCTTATTATAGCCACACTCTATAAACAAGTATCTGCATCATTTTTCAGACATGAATTTAATGATGAAGTTCACCTATACATACAATTATGGAAAATGTATTGTTTGTCTTGGGGATGAAGTAAACTGTGAGGCATGTTTGTGTGATCTTGTTTTATACCACTCAAGTATATGTTAAAACATCATAGAATTTTGCTTCTAAGCAATGTGAGGATTAATCTTAGCAGATCTTTATCCAACTACAAACATTTTATTTTTTTAACATACTAATAAAATGGATGATAGAAGATTTAATTGTGTTGTTTAAACAAATAGAGAACTACGAAAGGAAATCTGAGCAAGAGGTGACACCTAAATACAGGTGTCAGGGTCATGCCTGCATCCTGCAGGGAACTTTGGACTTCTCTTCCCTCACTCATAGGGTGTTTTGGGGTACTCCTATTGACTTCTAACTACCAGGATCCACTTCTCTGTTTAGGCTTTTCTTCCTCCATAAATCCAGAGACTCACTCTGATGGCACAGGGCAGGTAGGAACATCAGAAAATAATGTCTCCTTCTCCCTCCATCCTCATGACTCTCCAGTGACTCCTAGACATGGAATAGACATGAATGCTCTCCCTCGGCTCTTCAGGTGGGGAGTTGATAATTCCCCAAAAGGTTTTATATGATATCTGAGTTTCCTAATTTCCTCAATCCATAGATGTCCATGGATGAAAATCACCCCAGGTGGATCTCCTTTTCCCTGTTTCTCTGTTTCTCTAGATATCTGTGAGTTTGTTTATCAGTATCCATTTCTGACAGAACCAAAGTTGATAGCACGGATTTAATGTCTGCTCTCAAGCCAAAGTGAAGAAAACAGGGACAGAGAGCCTTGCACTGATATGATCCTGGGCTTCCCTTCAGGGAGAAGAGAGATAAAAGGCCTTTATTCTTTATTCTAAAGAAGTGACAAACCAGTTTCCCCTTCTGAGAAAAAGCAAGCAAGCAAACCAAAAAATTACTCGAGAAACTAGAAATCAAGGAGACAGACATCTGGAAAAATTGCAATCCCCACTGGATCTGCGAGTTATGTGAGGGTGAACACAAAATATCTATGAAATTAAATAACAGATCCTCACTTCACCATTAACTAGTGGAAGTTTTGTGAAATGTGTAACAAGTCATTGTTACCCAAGGAGAGTCAAACAAGCAACAACAACGTGAAAAAATCCACAGAACCAGAAGGTTATCCATGATTGCAGATAAACACAGGGATAAAACTTATAATGGAAGGAGGAACATCTTGACTAGGAATAAATAGTTTAAAAAACTGGTCATCACCAAGATATGACATATAAGGTAACTGGACAAAAAGCCAAATGTAGGTTAAACGTTTAGACAAAGCCCACAGCCTTACTGTGTGGGGAAATTCACAGCGAAGGGGATACACAAATGGACTACAGAGCGAGTCAAAAGAGCAACTAATGGACCAGGCCATCAAACCTATGTGAATAGAAATTCACGGGAGGGAGGAGGGCGTGCAATTTTCATAGAGTGTGTGGCAGAAATCTGACTGGGTGATAAAATACTGCAGGAGAGAAGATGACCGAAGCAATGAAGATACGTACATAACGCAGAAGCTGGAGGACATGAGTGTGGATCCCCTAGTTCTCCGCTCAGGAGGGCGCTGTCAAAACTTGGCAAACCAAAGCCTCTGGCCTGGAATCCCACGTGGCCCCTGTTCGCAGGGCTGTGGATGTTGTGTGCAGCCATTCCTGCTCAAGGCCAAACTCATCCTTTAATTAGGTCCTTCTCTCCGAGGAAGCGACCAGCTGGGTGTGGCTTTGGGCTGAACATTTCTTCTCCTACCCAGCCCTTTCTCTTCCTCAACCCCTTATAACGCACACCTGCATTACTCCTTTCTCCTTCACAGACGCCTCCTCCACGAGACATTTGGCAATGTCATGCTGTCTTCATGTGCCCTTTGGAGGAGGCCTGACCAATGTAGAAAGTTAAAAATGACACAGCACCACATAAGGACTGTATCAGCAACAATGGAGGCCAACTGCAGGAGAATATCTCCCTCGAAGGACTGAAAAATAACAAACAGTTGGACCTAGATAATTCTTTGTTAAACTATTGTTCAAGATTAAGGGTTAAATAAAGATATTTTTAGGTCTAAACCTTGAATGTATTTACGACTTAGAAGCTCTCAAGCAGGAATGTCAACACCCCCCCCCCCCAAAAAAAAAGACAAACGGAACGTAGGAGGCAAGGCCGAGTATGGGGAAAACAGTACACGGGGTTAAAACACTTGAAGATAAAAGTTCAGGTTTGTAAACAAAGTGGGGCCTGAGATTAGGCTATAACATCATCATCGTATGAGCTATGGACATGCTTAGTGGCTGAAGGGCCTGCTGTGCAAGTGTGGGCACCTGAATTTGGATCTCTAGAACACAAAAAAGCCAAGTATGACTCTACATTGTGCAATCCCAGCTCTGGGTGGAACCCAGGGGCTCAGCAGAAATGGCACGGGGTTCAGAAAGGATGATGGTACACCAATATGACAGAGAAAGAAAGAGATGCCTACTATTAATCAGAAATAGATGCTGAAAAACAAACTCAAGGGTGCTTAGAGTAGGGGAGGGAAGGAGAGATAGGGGAGAGGTAGAGTAAGGCAGAGAAGGAGGAGGAGACAGGGAACTAAGGAGGAACCTAATGATTTAAACAAAGGCCTTTCCCCACTGAATTTATATATTTAACAGCTTTATATGTAATATTTATATATATGAACCTTAAGTGTTTTTCTTCAATTAAAAATATATAAAGAATTTAAAAATAAAGGCTTCAATATTTGAAAAAGTACAGATTACATTATTCTGGGGCATGATAATGATATCAAATACATATAAATAAACTTATATATTTCAAACTTGAGCGTAAAATGTTGAAAACGTAAGGCCAGAGAATTTAAATGTTTAATCTCTAAGTCATTAAATAAGTAAATTAACACACTCAGCCCATCTAGTATAAAACAGAAAAAGAAAGTACAAAAAATAACAAAAGCAGGAAATATAGAAAACTGAAGTTAGAATTTGAAAAAGAAGTTTAATGCAAGCACAGAGAGCCAGTAGATAGCTAACTTACAGTGTCTGATTGGGTTAAAAACTGAAATCACATTATTTAAAAAAAAAAAAACACTAAAATATGCACTTATGGGTCTGGTAAAAGAAAGAGGATACAAACCACACTTACCGGGATAGAGAACATCATTTAAGTACATATCCTAATAATAACTGGTACAAAGCTCATAGTAGCAATGAGAGCAATGATACCAGGAAGCCAGTCATCCTGACCTGATTACACTCAGCAGCTGCTGAACCTCCAGGCCCGAATGTCCAGAACTGCAAGGAGAACTTCGCAAGCCATGGTTACATTAGGAGTTAGCTTTACCTAGCATGGTCACTGGCCCAGCCAGTGAACTCTAGTGGAACAGATAACTGTGACAGCCCAGTTGACTGAGTTGGAAGCTTCATACAAGCATTGTTTCTGACAGTTACCAAACAGTGTGCTCTTTTGTTTCTCACACTGAGACTTTACATTGAAATCAGTGACTAGAGCGACAGAGGCGTCTCAAAGATATTAATGAATCATTTTACATAAAAAGCAACCTCTGAAAAGAAGACATGGAATTTGGAAACGGATGGTGATGGTGGTGATGATCATGATGGTGATGATGCTAATGGTGATGACAGCAGTGATGATAGTAATATATAAAACCTCCTTCCTACATCCCACTACTAAGGCACTGAAGATAACCATTTAAGTAAGTACAAGATACAAAACTACTCATGGAAATTAGAGACTATCTACAAATGAGCTGCCATCGCAGTCATGGGGGATGCTATTAACTAAGGTTCTGGGAAATGTAAGGGTAGGCTGGACTAAATCAGAAGAAAGAAAAACAAGAATCCAGATCTACAGCAGATTAGAAGCCAATAGAAGAAAATCATGCTGAGAAGGTTGGAAACTGAGGAGGCAGAGCAAGGAGGAGGGAGACATTCCACACGCAGGCACCTACTGCGCTGTCTGATCAGAGCGCAGAACTCCAGCTACCTGCACTGTCTCTCCCTCAATGACAAGCTTTTCACTTCCCCTCAGTCTCCTCAGTGAGGTCTCTCCAAACTAGCCCTTCAGCCCTCCCCAGTACCTCCCTGCTTTGTTCCTGCCCTGAAGCAAGTATCTCCAACTGCCTCCACAACGAGTGATTGTTGAATAGGTGAATAGAGTTCTTCAGGTGGCTTCCTCTACATTTGACATGTTTGTAATGAAGACTTTAGACCAGAGAGATGGAACCATGGCTAAAGTACTTGCTGCCCAAGTATGAGGAGCAGAAGTCATATCCCTAGAACCTGTGTAACTCTAGGGTGGATGTAGAGGCTTACTTATAATTCCAACCTCAAGACAGAGAAAGGAGATCTCAGAATAAGATGACTAGTGAGAGCAGCCACATCAGTAAGCTCTGGGTTTGATTGAGAGAACTGGCCTTAAAGAATAAGGTAGAAGAACGCACAAGAAGGATTCCAGATGTCAACCTCAGGTCCTCCCACAAGCACCTGCACCTATTCATGTCTCCATGTACATGCCAACATGTCTACACACATGCACGAACACTACTGATGAAACTTCTTTTAATAGACAAGCAGTGTCCAAGTCTGTGACTCCAGATCAGAGTTTGTGCAGATGGAGTATCAATAATAATGATTAGCCATCTTATGTTTTCATAGCTGTCTAATTACTTACAATAGACTTATGCTGCTTTTGTAATTCCAATAAAGGTGAAATCATGCCCCTCCCAATGAAGCACATGTCCAGCTCATATTTCAGTAAATTCTATTATCATTTTAAGAGAATTAATAGCAGCTATTCTATTCCAGAATTAGCAAAAACTGTCAGACCTGTGTTATAGCATGTGAAGGATATACAAGAGAGCATCTAAGATAATCTAGGCCAAAAGACCTTATAATGAAACCCCTCATAGAACACTAAATTACTCCATGGATAATGTTCTGAGGCTTTTCTTGGGGTTTGGTGTCAATTCTGGGAAGAAAGAAATACCTGACATTATGAGGAGGCATCTTAACTCATCTTTTTGGTCTCTTTCGATCATCCTTCATGTCTGTGGATGGCTTAGGGCTTCAGATGTATTTTCTATTTGGGGGGATCTTGAAAAGTAGCTCAGGTTGGCTTCAAACTCACCATTCCCCTGCCTTAGCCTCCTGGGTGTTGGGAACACAGGTGTGCACCACCACCCCTCGACCAGATGTGTTTGTAGTAGGGAGATTTAGAGGCCTGCAGTGAAGGGTGAAGGAAGTGAGACTGACTGACACATCCTGAGAGCAGTTTCCCCTCAGCTCCAGCCCAGCAGCCTTGTTAAAAACAGGACCAAAGCATTCATTGTGCATTTGGACTGCAAGATCTTATGCTTATAAAATGAATCTACTAAAGAAAGAATAGCTATAGAACACTAGTTAAATCTAAAGATCAAAACGTTAATCTGTCTATAACACACCAAGACAGAAAAAAAAGTCACATCAAGCTTTTCTATTGAAAGAACAAAATTTGAACTAGAAAACCTTTCTTAAGCACACAATAATGTTAGTCTGTTGACTATGGCACTTTCAAAAACAGATAAACTAGGAAGAAGATTTGGATGTGGACAGAGGCGATAAAGCACATTCCCTGAGTAGCAATGTGTAAATGTGTAGCACTGAACTGGGGTCCAGTTCACACATGTATGTGCACACACACATAGATGCACACACATGTATATAGACATGCACACATGTGTATACACACATGTACACAAACTTAT
The DNA here is from genome assembly GCF_008632895.1 of Mastomys coucha. Taxonomy (NCBI): domain Eukaryota; kingdom Metazoa; phylum Chordata; class Mammalia; order Rodentia; family Muridae; genus Mastomys; species Mastomys coucha. The sequence continues at coordinate 12,996,819 of NW_022196902.1, forward strand.
GAGCACATGCATACACATACATACACACATGCACACACACATATTCATACACACAAGAATGCATTTTTTAATGCATCATCCTATTGTGGAGTTGCTTAAGGCTGAAGCTGCAGGTAAAATTACTGAAGCAGTTTCCATTCAATGTTTCTACACAGTCCATGATTGTCTTTAAATCTCAAAATTGTTCGTTGGCCTTATGATAGATAGGAGGAAGTCATAAGGTTGGGATTCCTTCTATGTGGGTTTTGCAGCAGATTTTTGGTTAGACAGAATAAAAAGGAAATTATAGATTCTTACTGGTGTGTGTGTGTCTGTGTGTGTGTGCTTGTGTGTGCACGCACACGCACAGGTATGGATGTATATATGTAGAGTCAGAGTACATGTTCATGTGTTAATCTGTGGCTTCATCTTGTTTGAAACAGGGTCTCCTGTTGTTTGCAGCTGAGTGTGCCTAGCTGGCCCCAAGCTTGTGATAACTCTGTCTCTATCTCCCTCCTCAGAGTAGGAGAACTGAGAAGAAAGACACGAGCTGTCGCTCAGGGAGATCTGAACTCAGGCCTCGCACTTGCACAGTAAGTGCATTAACCCCCGTGTTGTCTCCTGGTTCTCCACACTCTCTTGATTTCTACCCAGTGTTCCAAATCCACTGACTCCTTTGTGGGTAGGTAGTTTGTCAAGAAGCCCTTCCCTTGCCTGTCTCATGCACACAGCAGGAAAGTGCTCATCTTTATTCTGCTGTGTCTGAAAAAGAACAGAAAATATGCTCCTCATATTTTAAGAAATCCATGCAGACATCCCTGCAAATCCTGTCCCCACAGCCCTTTGCTCTTGCTTGCTTCAGGATCTTAACTCTCCATGCTTCACTTTCATACCCTGTGGGCTGGCTGGGCCTTTGAGGCTGCCTGGGCCTCAGTCCTCAGGGGCAGCATGGCGTTTTGTGGAACTGGTGCTTTTCAGTTCTAGATTCTGAATCAAAGTATGTTTGTGAACTTGAGCTTGCTAATGCTGCCATGTAGCAAGAAGGATATAGGACATGATTTAAAGCAATTGCTGTAGTATTTGGGGCCACATGTAACTTTGCACTAAAGCCGCCTCATGGTAAGCAGGAGGAGGCTGATTAATACCACTCTCCAGGATTGGTGGGAAACTCCTGTCATCAGGGTCCAGGCCGGAAGCCACAGCCCCTCACCACTAGTGGTGTATAAAGAGCCTTTCATGTCGGCAAGCTTCTGAAGCATGCACTCTGGCTGCTCTCCAGTGATATAGGCAGCACAATGTCAAAACCAGATGTGCACTGGAGCCGTTTCCTCACAGTGAGGTCTTACCCTCCACCCTCTCCCTCTTCACATTGTTGTCCTGTGCTCACTTATCCTGCAGCCGGGATGTGAATAGCACACATGGCAGTGAGTGTGTCCTCTAGGAACTTCAGATTTCCTCACTTTTGTTCCCTGACTAGACACACCAAACTCCATGTATCTTAAACACATCTCTCAAGTTCTCATGCATCTCTCTTGGTCTGTCTGAGCTCCCTTCAATGTATCACCCTCTGGTAAATATGAGCCTCAAGTCCAGGATTTTGGATTTTGGGTTATTATTTTTAACTTTTTAACTTAGCTGACAATACACACTTGTCTTGTTACCAAACCTGAGCCTGTAAAAGTGTACACACACACACACACACACACACACACACACACACACACACACTTATACACATAAGACATAGACATACACACAGACACACATGCACGCATGCTTTACAGAAATTTTGTAAGTCTGGCACTATTACTATTAGGGTCTCCAGTTTTACAAATGAAAAAAAAAACAGCATATTCCCTGTCCTGGGGAACAAACGTGGTAGAGATGGAGTCAGTTTCAAGATCTGGCCTCATGACCAGGCATGGTGGCATAGTCATGAAATTCTAGAATTTAAGGATGAAGCTAGAAGATTAGGAGTTCAGGGCCAACCTCAGCTATCTAATGAGTTCAAGACCATCCTGGGCTACATAAGATCCTATCTTTAAAAAACAAACAAAAAAACCACAATAAAATCATAGAAAGGAAGGAGAGGATGAGGAAGGGAGGGGAGGAAGGAGGGGAAGAGGAAGGGAAGGAGGAAAGAAAGTCATTGCAGAGACTTGCTCTTCACATCTGATCTAGTCTTCTTGGCTCTACCATTGACTCCAGCAGGCAAATATTGCCCACTGAATGCCATTCCACAGTCTGAGCCCTAGATGAAGCTATTCTCATCTCATCTGGCCTGAGTAAACATCATCTGCTCACAGCAGACGTCCCAATCTTCTGCTGAATAAGCCATCCATCCCATGTGTGCCAGAACTGTTATTTTAAATCTGCCCCATACAGCAAGTGATTTACTGGTTTCTTTTGCTCTATTTTCTTCATACATTTACCAAAATGAGAAACTAGCTGGTGCATCTACTGGCTTGTGCGCTGTCAGTTTTTTCCAACTGTCATGGAAACTTAGTGGAGACAGGGGTATTGTCTGTTCCTTTTCTATGTCTTGAGTCTCTAGATTATATTAAGACTCCAAATATGTATTAAATAAATGAATGCGAGCATGAATGAGTGCATGCATGAATGAGTGCATGCATGAATGAGTGCATGCATGAGTGAGTGCATGCATGAATGAGTGCAAGTTCTGTTACTAAAAAACAGTCACTGATATGAATTAATCAATGGAATCTCAGTTTTCTGATAAAAATGGATAAAATCATTTTTATGATGGAGAATTCCCGAGACTATTTGAATCATTAAAGCAGGGATCAGAATTTTTCATAACTATGTAAAAACAATGCTATTCATAATTAGTATACTATCATTTGTTCATACCACCCTCCCCACATGCTATATGTGTTGATGTTTTAGTCACTTGTTGGGAGTTTTATTGAATGCTACTGGGTCCAGGATTGAATAATCTAATGATAAAGGCTTAATTGAATGGGCTATTAGAAGAAGAGATCTCCCGGGGAGAACCATCGAGGTTACACACTTGAAGGGTGATTGTTATCCTTGTTCTCTCTCTCTCAATCTCTCTCTCCCTCTCCCTCTCCCCTCCCCCTCTCTCTCCCTCTCCCCTCCCCCTCTCTCTGTCCCCCTCTCCCTCTCCCTCTCTCCCTCTCTCTCTCTCTCCCTCTCTCTCTCCCCCTCCCTCTCCCTCTCTCTCTTCCTCCTCTTCCTCCTCCTCCTCTTTCTTCTTCTTCGTCCTACTCTTCTCCCTTCCTTCCTCCCTTTTTACTTCCTCCCCTCCCCTTCCTTCCATGAGGGGAGAAGTTCTATTCCACCGTGTCCATACCCTCCGCCATGAGTAGAAGCCCGCTTTGACCTTAATTGAAACCATCAATCATAACTCATCATCCTTCCTTTAAGCTACTTTTCTCCCATGTCTTGTCATAGTTATTAAAAACTATCACAGTAGTTAGTGTGACACATCTAGCCTGGGTTTATTAGTAACTTGTTATGTGTGACATATATTTCTACATCAACCCAAAGAACTCCATACATTCTCAATTTTAAGATCCAACATATCAAGATATTATCTAAGATATTGTATACCTGCCGTCTTCAATATCCCCATAAGTGCTCATACACAGATATATACACACATACTTAATATAGCCACATATTTATTAATATTTGTTTACTTGGGCCCAAAATTTATCATGCCAATGGCTTGACCACTGAAATGTACACTTAGCAAGATGTCTACAAGATAGAACAGCAAGAAACAGAGATCTGATTATTTACTTGAGATTCCTATAGTAAAGTCGTTGTCATCATTATCATCATCACCACCACCACCATCAAGCCAGTATACCTGAGGAATATTGGGGAAACTAAATAATACAATGTAAAATACTGAGCCCAAAATTTGATTTCACCTAAGCATGTCTGAGAATTTACTTGGGGTTTCTACTGAACACACTACTGATGCTACCTGTGCACCACGGGAAAGTCACAGTAGCCCATCAATTATAATTTTGGAGTCTACAACAGCCCTATATCCATAGTTTTAAAGTATTACTTTCATATGTTGTCCCATTAGTGTTTTGATAAAATATAGGCACCAGAGGGATGGTAGTCAAAATATTGAATCACTATATTGACTAGAGATGAATGATTAAGCTCTCTATCTAAGTAACCACCACTGACACAGGACATGTGGAAAGATGCCAAGAATCCTTCTTGACTGCATCAAAAACAAAACAAAACAAAACAAACAAAAAGTCTTCTAGTCTGAAAACCTAACTGGGAGATGTCAAACCTCTTTGGAGGTCAACTTCATTCTTGAAAATTCATTTCTCAGGAAATAAAGTCATCATCACCCCTTGGGATTGTGTTAATAACCTAAGCACAGGTCAAAGTGACCAAGTCTAGGAACTGTTACTCTTACATTTTAAATTGAGCACTTAAGTAAGCTTTGAGAACTCAATTACAGATTACTTACCATCACCGTTTTGTGTTTGTTTAAAGATGAAACACTAAATATGTGTTGTATTGAGGAGAACACACAGCAGAAGGGACTGTTTCATAAGAATTTCAGGAGTAGTCAATTAAACTGCATAGCAGCACATAACCGCTGCTTCTGTTGCCCTACCCAGAGTTTGCAATGACTCCTTGTTACTTCTTTACTGATATTCTAAAGTTAAAAACAAAACAAAACAAAACAAGCAGCAAAAAGTCTTCTCAGTTTAAAAGTTTATGGTGTAACAGAGCACCCCGTCCTCTGGTTGAAATATTAAGACAATTTGCCTTCATTTCTAGTGTTAGCTGTGGCATAGATAGGTATTATCAACTGAAAATGGTAACATTTTGCAAATCTTGCTTTCAATGTTTTCACATTGAATGGCATTTTAAAATTGTTGAATACTAAATTTTTAAGTTCCAATTTTACAGTTTATATTTTAAAGACAATAAAATGCATGAAAAGTCTATTTATAAGAAAACTTACCCTAAAAATTATAACTAGCAAAGATTTTAATTGTTTTACTATTTCTCCTTTCATACCCGTATCTATTTTAATCATCTGTACACATGAATCATTTGTAATAATCAGCTATTGAACTCTAGGCTAATGCATTTTAAATGCAAATTTACCTACACTTCAAAGATTTCCTAGCCCTGAAAAAGTATTTCTAAGGATGAGGAAAACATAATACCCCAGAAAGACAAAAATCTACAGTGGCAACTGATAAATACAGAACACCAACGGCACATAACTAAGCCAGAACTTGACAACTGCCAAACTTACCTAGAGCCTTATCTTATTTAAGGGTTCGCTAAGTCTACAGGATAGAGCTAAAAGGCTATGCTTTCTTGTGTGTCTGTGGCACACATTCAGAAATACTAGATTGGTTTATGTAGAACTGTGAACTTGGAAATACTTTGGATAATGGAGAAAGTCAAGAAGTGCTCACTGTCCCTAATTTACATCAGAGATTGTGTAAAGAAATATTAGCCACCGTATGTGAAAGTCAGGAACGAGGAACAAAATGGTGCAGTTTTGTAGCCAATCCCTTCACCAGAACATGACCTCCACAGGAAAAGCAAGTAGTGGTGAGTGATGCTTTGGCCACTAAGATCAAAAAGGATGGTTGACCAAGCACTGCCAGAAACTAACAATTGTAAGACAGTATGTAGTCCAATGAGGCCGGAATCCTTTTAATTAGCAGCATAATGGTCTGCTGATATAATATAATGGCTACACTGAAAAATAGAATATCAGCAGACCATTACGCTGCCATTTAGATCACAGATGCATAAACACTATTAAATTTATTTCAGACGCAAAGGTAAAACCTCCCAACTAACCGAGACAGATGCAAGGTTTGAGAATAGACTCATGGTTCATATGGAGTCTTCCATGCTACGTACCGCTCTTCATAGGTTTTTCTCCAGCTTTGTTCCCACACTCACTGAAGAGAGCATGGAAGGAAAGGAATGTAGTTGTATAATCCATCAGTAAATCAGTCACTGTCTCATAGTTTTGTCAGTATGGATTAAGACAATCAAGATAGTTAATGTCACTGGTAATTTTAGAGAAGCTTAGGTACTATCTGCAAAACTACGTCATACACAGGCTCAAGTCTCTCTCTCATATATATGTTCATACTCTCTTTTAATATTCTACTTTTCAATGTGGCTATTACATCATACATGTGATATATATATATATATATATATATAAATCAAGACAATTATATCCAGAAAGTACAATTGATATAGACACTAAAAACATTAATTAAGATTGTTTTAGAAACTTGAAAATCAAGTACAATCACTCTGGAAATCAATCTGGCAGTTCCTTAGAAAATTGTAAATGGCTCTACCTGAAGACCCAGCTATACCACTCTTGGGCATATACCCAAAAGATACTCCACCATACCACAAGGACATGTGCTTCACTATGTTCATAGAAGCCTTATTTATGATATCCAGAAGCTGGAAACAATCCAGATGCCCCTCAACCAAAGAATGGATACAGAAAATGTGGTACATTTACACAATGGAATACTATTCAGCTATTAAAAAACGAGGGCATCATGAATTTTGCAGGAAAATGGATGGAACTAGAAAATATCATCCTGTGTGAGGTAACTGAGACCCAATAGGATATGCATGGTAAGACTCACTGATAAATGGATATTAGCCAAAAGTTCAGAATACCCATGATACAACTCACAGACCATAGGAAGCTTAACAAGGAGGAAGGCCCACGTACGGATACCTGAAACCCACTTAGAAGGGGAACAAAATAATCATGGGAGGCAGAAGGTGTAGGAAACTGGGTGGGAGAGGAGAGGGGAGGGGGAGGGGAAAAGGGGCAGGATCAAGAGAGAGAGACAGGAGGGATGCCCAGAGGGCCAGGAGAATGAATCAAAATATGCAGCAGTGGGAGTTTGGGTACAGGGCAGGGGGAACCTCTAGAAAGTCCCAGACACCAGGCATGTGAAAGGCTCCCAGAACTCAATGGAGATGACATTAGGTGAAATGCCCAACAGAAATTGAACCAGAAGAGACCACCTTCAGTAGATAGACATGCTGCCACCCACCCTCTAAGTTCAGGCAGAGGGTCACACACCCATCTCAAAATTTTTAAACCAGAATTTTTTCTGTCTAAAGGAAATGTTGGGACAAAAATGGAGCAGAGACTGAAAAAAAGGCCACTTAGTGACCAGCCCAACTTGGGATCCATCCATCCCGTGCATATACACAAATCCTGACACTATTACCGAGGCCATATTATATGTGCAGATAGGAGCCCGGTATGTCTCTTCTCTGAAAGGCTCAACAATATCAACTAATATGAACTCTTCAGAGCTCCCAGAGACTAAGCCAAAAACCAAGGAACATACATGGGCTGGCTCATGGCCCTGGGCACATGTGTAGCAGAGGACTGACTTGTATGTCCTCAGTGGGAAAGGATATGCTTATTCCTGTGGAAACTTGATGCCCAGAGAAAGGGGATGCTGGATGGGGTGAGGTAGAGATGGGAGGGAGGGTGAGGTAGCACCTTATTCAGAGGTAGGGGGTGAATGAAGATGGGGTGAAGAACTCCGGAAGGGGGAATAGGGAGAGGGGGCAACTTTTGGAATGTAATAAATAAAATAATTTAATAAAGATTTTAAAAAAAGAAAATCTATGATTGAAAAAATGACATAATTAAAAATCATTTAATGGGTTTAATGGCAAATTATACAGATCTGAAGAAAGAAATAGATAGTGAGATATTGGTCAAAAAGAAACATCAAGCAGCAGTTATGGAGACTGCATGGTCCATGCTCTGTCCTCTGCAGACATGTTATGTTTGTTGGGTTGGTGTTCTTGTGGGACTACTGACAGTGGAAGTTGGGATGTCTCTGACTCCTTTGCCTGCTATGGGGACCCCTTTCCTCCTACTGGGTGCCTCATCTGTCCTTGGTGTGAGGGTTTGTGTCTGGACTTGTATCTTGCTGCACTGTGTTCTCTTGCTGTCTCTGAGAGGCCTGCTCTTTTCTGTGGGGAGAGGGAAGGTGGAGGGGAACTGGGAGGAGGGAAGAGTGGGGAAGAAGCAGTTGGAATGTATTGTATGAAAGAAAAATAAATTTGAAAAATGAAAACATTACAAATAAAGAACCCTGAGACCAAATGTAAACAATGGGGTCAACTCAAATCCACAACACACATACAGCTGAACTATTAAGAAAGCAAGGCACAATGAGGTATAATTAGTATGAAAAATGATTAATAGGGCTGGGCAGTAGTGGTTCATGCCTTTAATCCCAGCATTTGGGAGGCAGAGGCAGGCCAGCCTGGTCTACAAAGTGAGTTCCAAGACATCCAGGGCTATACAGAGAAACCCTGTCTTGAAAAACCAAAACCAACCAACCAAACAAACAAACAAAAAGATTAATAGAAATACTTTTAAAATGTTGAATGACAGCAAGATAATTTAAAGAATCAGGCAGTATAAGAATATCTCCAATTTTATCTGTGGAATTACTAGTGGAAAAGTTCATTTCCAGGAAAAAGATGGTTCAGAAATGACTGTGAGTTAAAGCTATTGCAGACAGAAATAACTCTTGAATGATGTCATTGTCACAGTGTATGCAGGGAGTAATGTATATGATTGCATAATGCTGCAATGAGAATTAACACTGAGGTACTTAAATCATGTAAGTCTGCCAACAGCATGTAATTCATGGATATGCAAAGGCAGCTGAGGTATACAAGGCTCTCACATTCCTCTTGAAAGGACAGAGTACTAATGCACATCATATTCTGGTTAGATCATAGATGCATCCTTTATCCTCCATCAGTATTAAAGTATGAAAGAATTTTAAAAAGTAAGGTAATGAGAAAGGAGACAACACAATAATAACAATGCTCAATCCAAAAGAATAAAAGTTAAAATGAAAGTGGAAAATCAACAGACTATATGATTACTATATGATTAATCATCTAGTCTACATAGGCTAGATGATTACACTAAACATAAAAGGACTAAACACTCCACAAAATAAAACCCAAATATCATCAAAGTTATAAAAACAAATTTATTAACCTCTGGCTTGTAAAGAGGCACTTTTAAATTATAAGAATAAAGAAAAATCAAAGACAAAAGAGTGGAGAATCAGAGGACACGCAGGCCCTGACTAACAATGCCTGATTTACAGATTTTATTAATGGTCAGCGTAGAACCAAAGTCAACAATCAACAAACACAAACAAGGATAGCACCATGTCAGGGATATAATATAATGATCACATTTCTGTGGGGTAGAGTTTTAATTCTAAATGTATAATCATACTAAGTAATTATCAGATATTTTCACTATTATCCTCATTTTTTTGGACTTTTTTTTTCTTGATACAGATCCATGGAAATTTTAAGACCCTATGTAGTATGAATCTATGTCTGTACTGAAATCTTTAAATGGACACAGACCATTATGAGAGCCTGTTCTATAAGGATCAGCTATTTCCTCCCAACTGTAAAGATAGGACTTAAAAGTATAACATTACAATATTAGCATAATTTTATAGTCATTATTTTTAATACTAATTAAAAATTAATATAAATGTTTTGATATTTAACCTCATAAAAATGAAATTTCATACTGTTTAATACAATATATGAATAAATGAAAAAAACTAAAAGGGAATCAGATGTGTCCTCATCTATGAGGCAGTTTTTAAATATTGAATACCTGATATAAATGGGAAAGCTAGGACAAATACAGAATATTTACATGATATGGTTAGGGACTTTCTAATTGATATATGTGGAGACTATACTTAGTAACTGCATAATCATCCATTTCATAGGTATGGGCAACATTAGATTAGCAAAACTTAACAAATTTTAAGCCTCAAAATCTTGTATAGTAAGTTGGCAAGCACATTAGAATACCTTCATGCTTACTGACAAACTAAACAATTGTAACATGGGCTTGTAAACAATAAACTGGTCCCAAAACTTAAAATTGACATTATTTTTAACTGATAAAGAAACATTAACCTTCAAAATATATGTGATGCAAGAATCCAGCCTCACACCAGGTTTGGGTAAGAAGTAGAAAGATTAGGGAAGCAATGAATGAAATAGAGACAAAAAGAAACCCTCAGCATTAGCTGAAGAGTTTATTTTTTCAAAAGGTCGACCAAGTTGATAAACCTCTAGACCAAGAAACCAAACAGAGAGAGAGAGAGAGAGAGAGAGAGAGAGAGAGAGAGAGAGAGAGAGAGAGAGAGAGGGAGAGAGGGAGGGACAGAGGGAGGGGGAGAGAGAGCAGATCCTAAGAAATCCAGAAGACCACTAGAGGATGCTGGGAAAATTCACATTCCAAGAAGCTGGAGAACTTGTTCATTGATACTGCTACATTTCTAAACGTGTATGATACTGATACATTTCTAAATGTGTATAACCTACTTAAATCATAAATTATTTATGAACAAGTCCAGGAGGAACAATGAGATTGAAGTTGTAGACAAAAGTATCTCCACAAAGACAAGTCCTGGAAGAGTACTGCTGAATTCTAACACCCTTTTATGAACCTTCTAATGCTAACACTTCTCAAACTGTTCTGTGCTATAGAGAAAGAAGGAACTCTATCAAATTCATTTGAAGATGCCAGTATTATTCTGATATAAAAGCCAGGTCAAGACACAGCAGCAGCAAAAGACAAAATACAGCTCAGTAGCCCTGATGAACAGAGACAAAGTTCTCAACAAAATTCTTGGAAACCAAATTCAAGAACGCACCAAGACGATTATCCATCACAACAAAGGAGTTTTCTTCTTAGCATTGCAAAGTTGGTTAAAAAATAAGTAAATAACTTATTCACCATGTAAATAATCTTACAGGCAGACATTATCCGATCATCTCCATGGAGCAGACAAAGCACTTGGTTCACTATGCCTTCATGATGAAGTCTTGAAGAAATTAAGAACAGGTAGAAGATACAAACCTATTGTCAGTGATATACTAAGTTGGGAGTGGGGATGGAAGACATTTCTAAAATCTGGAAGACAAGGGTAACTACTATCTTTATTTTTATTCACTATTGTGCTCAAAGTTTTAGTCAGAGCATTAAGACAAGACAGGATATGAAAGGGATTAAAAACAGGAAAGAAGAGAAATTGCCCCTATTTGCAAAGGACACAATTTAACACTTAAAAGACTCTATACATTTTACCAGAAAACTTAGATTTAATAAACATCTTCAGTAAAGTTGCAAGGGACAAAATTGGTGAAAATTCAGAGAACACCTGACTGTGAGCTGCCCAGCCTCATTGATAAATCTACAATATAACCCTGCACACTATGGGGCCCAGATAAATCTACAACACAACCCTGCTCAAAAGGCTCAGGAAACATTCCAGAAGAGACAGGAAGCCATAGTGTGTGCTGCATGGTAGTGCCTTTGATACATGACAGGGAAGCTACACTGATGATACTGCAACAATGTGGTTGCCTAAACAGGACTTGCAGAATGATGTCACTAATTGGCATGTGGACATGAATGAGGGGACTCTCACAAGACTCCATTCCTAGATGAACAGCTATAGGCAATATCAGTTTTCTCCAGCAACAAGTGCCCCCCTCCATAGCTTAGCCAATCCGAAGGCATCAGTCATAAACATATATACATATGGCCAGCAATAATGGACTCAGAAGGCTATATTCAGCAATAATGGACTCAGAAGGCTATATTCATAAATTTATAAATAATATATAGTGTACTATAATTAAGTTATAACAGTAATGAAAGAATAAGAAGAGGCCATGCTTTTGAGAGAGAGCAGAAGGGTGCAGGAAGAATTTTAAAGAAGGAAGGAAGTTGGGGGATGTTAGTAAATACAACGCCCATGTATGAAAGTCTAGACAAATAAACACAATCTTAAAAACCCAAAGGCTCTATTTATAGCAATAAGGAACTCTCAGGGAAAGAAAATAGGAAAACCACCTTGACCACAACTACACTCAAAAAATAAACTACTACGAAAGATCCCAGATGTGAAAAACCTATACAAGAAAACCTTTAGGCCACTGAAAGTGAAATTAAAGATGATGGAGAAAACTATTCATGTTCCTGAATCATCAGAACCAATAGTATGAACATGGCTATAAAGTAATCTACAGACTCAATTCAATTCCCTTTAGACACTCCAGGGACAGGAGCAAGAGAGATGGCTCAGCAGGGTTCTTACCCAGAAGACCCAGGTTCTACTCCTAGCACCCACATGGCAGCTCACACCCATCTATAGTCCCAGTTCTAAGGGATCCAATGCTTTTTTTCTGGCCTGTAGATATGAGGCATACGTGTAGTAAACATGCATGCAGGCAAACTTCCATCAATACACATTTTTTTAAATGAAAAATTCCAAAGACATTCTTCAAAGAACTGAAAAGAAAAAAAATATCAACTTTCATATGGAAACATAAAATACAACACATAGCCAAAGAAATCCTAAGTAGAAAAAAACCCTGTGCTGCTGAAATCATGGAACCTGACCTCAAATTATACTCCAGAGTGATAACAATAAAAATAGCTGGTTACAGGCATAAAACAGACATGCAGACCTATGGCAAAGGACAGAGGACCCCAGCAGTAAATCCATCCAGCTATAGACAACAAATACTTAACAGAAGCATCAAGAACATACACTGGAAAAAAGTCAGCCTATCACCAAACAGTGCTGGCAAACTGGACATCTACCTGCAGAAGAATAGACTTAAACTCTCATTTATCACTGTGGAAAAATCAACTCAAAATGGATCAAAGACCTTCACACCTGGAAAGTTGAAACTGGTAGATCAGCAGTTCTCAACATGGGGGTCATGACTCCTTTGGCAGTTGAATGACCCTTTTACAGGGGTCACATATCAGATATCCTGCATACCAGTGATTGACATTAAAATTCATAATAGTAGCAAAATTGCAGCTATGAGGAAAATAATGTTATGGTTGGGGTCACACAACATGAGGAACCATATTAAAGAGCCACAGCATTAAAAAAGATTGATAACCATTGTACAAGGGTTCTCACAGGGAGGACACATGAAGTTGTAGACACAGGCAAGAATGTCAACAAGACTCTACTAGCACAAGGAATAGTTTCTGAAACCAACAGATAAGACTATGTGAAATTAAAAAAAATGTATAGATCTGCCCAGAAACAGCAGAAAGAATGGGAGAGTAATAGTTGAAATTTGTGATGTGATATAAATTATTTTTTAAGAGTATAAAGGGCGTAGGACACCTCAGTGGCAGAGCACTCATTTCATATGTACAAGACTCTGGGGTTGATCTCCAGTAACATACACACACACACACACACACACATGCACACACACATACACATACACAAACATGTACACACACAAAGAAACAGACAGACAGATAGACGGACACGTGAGTGAGCATGACATACCAAATTAGATTCGTTCTAGGACTTCAATTTGATTTGATATTCAAAGCCAACCACCACTATTAGAGAGTAAAAATAAAAAATCATACATTTTATATCAGAAAGAATACTTAATAAGCTAATGCTTAACACATAAGGGATTAAGGATCTCTGTCTACATGTTATGAAGAATATTATACTTCATGGTAGCGGGCCGAGGGTGTGTCCTCGGTGACCAGGACGGGTATAATACTGTCCGCTATTGATCTTTTAGTGAGTTACTAAATTCTTAGCCAGTAAATATACAAAAGGGACCAGTATTAAAAATGAAGACAGATGACCACCAGTATTTTTGGATAATACAATTATTTGGTTGGAAAATCAAAAGAATCTATAAAGTATTTAAACTTATGAGTTTAGTAAGGTTGTAGCTAGTAAACTGTATACACATAAACACACATACACACACACTTTTCATGGATATTGGAAGCAAAAAGTTGAAACTGAAGAGGTACCATTTAAATTAGACCAAAATACTTAGCCCCTACTAGAGCAAAGGATGTCACAAAGCCAGATAGAAGATACGATTGAGAGATGATAAAGACCTATGAAACGGAAGTGGGTACAGCATGCTCATAGACCAAGGCCCAGGACAGATCTCAGGTTAACTCGTATCCCAACTGTTCATTTGCCTCATTGGTTGGTTTTGTGGTAAAGAATCTTACTTCTAAAATTCATGTAGAAATGTAGAGAACCCAAGATATTAGCAAAGAATAAAACAGGAAATTTTGCCAATGGCAGAAATGTTTATACCACCTGAGTAAGCAAGGATACAAAACAAACAAACATACGTAGGAAGGATTTTTTATAATTAAAATATAGAATGACTGGACCGGAAAGCAAAGATATTTGTATGCTTCTGATTCATTTAGTCAGGATGACCTTTACCTCATACCTAACAGAAATGCTGATGTGGAAGGTGAGGGAGACATGGACTCTTGTTGAGAACGGCAAGTCTTAAACATCTTTGAGAAATTCTGAATTTTCCACTAATGTTCAACATGATTTCCTAAGGCCAAGTAGTTTTATTTCTAGCGACATCCTCAGCAGAAATAGAGGGGCTATGCTCCTAAAGACTTGGGCTGACATTATCCACCATGGAAGAAACTGGAAACAGTCCGATGCTCTTCAGCACAGTGGACAAACCTCACGCACTAGTTCAACAAAACACAACTACATGAAGCAACTTACATGAAGTCTTAAGACGCACCATCAAATGAAAGAATGGAGGTGGTGTGATGTCATTCTGGCATGCTGGGGATAGGAAAAGTCATTGCCTCCACTTGAGTAATTGGAGTTCTCCATTTGTTTTAAGGAAAGTTCTCATTGTGGAGCCCAAATTGACCTCAAACTAACTATACATCTCATGCTTGCCTCAAACTTGCGGCACTCCTCCTACCTCAGGATCTCAGATGTTGGCATGAACCAACACTGGCAACTTGAATAACACATAAAGGTATGGAGATTTTCTTAGAATAAGTGAATGATCAATACATTTATAATTTAGGTTATATATGCGATGGTTTAATACAGAAAATGCAAGAAAACAACACAGGTCTTTTCTATTGCCACCACATAATATTTGAGATTGGGTAATTTATAAAGAAACATATCCTTACAGTTGTGGAGCCTGGGAGGCTCACAAGCAGAGCTCTAGCAGCTGGCAACTTACCCAATATCCTTATAACAGGAGGCAAGATGGTAAGAACAAGTCACTGAGAAAGGACAGAGGTGAGACCTGGGTACATTTGTAGCCACGCCAATGGTCATACCTAACCCTTTGTGAAAACTGCCCCATGAACTTAATGCTTTTTACAAAGCTCTGCCTCCCCATATAGCTACCCTGGGAGTCAAGCTTCCAGCACATGAATTCTGAGGAGAAACTTCAAGCTGTAAACAAAAAATACATTCATCACAAATGTTAAAGCTCTCAAAAAACACTGTTCACATAATAATCCAAAAACTCACATAAGTGAACAGAGCCACCTGATAGGCTTACACACTTATTACTTTGTTCTCTATAGACTCAAGAAATAAAAGAATCCCCATCTCTTCTACACTTTACGAGACATACCATAAACACCTTCATCTCCAAAAGCATAGTAGAGAGAGATGATTTGTATACGGACAGAGAACGAGTGACACTCCTCCCCCCACCCCACCCCCCGAATGCTGTCTGACCATTCCTGTAACCACCAGAGCAAACTACCCTCTTGACATTTGAGGCATCAACTTCCAAGGCATTAAAAATGAAGGAGCATTATTTCTCTTTACTTTGGAACCTCATGTGTAGAAACAAAGTTAGAAGAATGCTTTAACGTTTTCTTAAACAAATGTTCTTATGCTTTGTATAAATATTTTAAAAACATTTTCCAAGTCATGCTTAGAATGAGTGGAGATGAACTGAAAACACATAGGAACAATTAAGACTTGTTAGCAAAGAGTAGAAGCAGAATCCCAACTCTGTAAGTTGGGATTCCTTTCAGCCTCAAGTCCCTTGCTTTAGAAATGGGCTAGCTAATCCTTGCTGTGCTGCAAGTTACATTTTAGAGACATGAAAACCAAAAATGCTACCTACCTTGCCAAAAATATCATTGTTGCATCAAGAACCCAAATTCAGAGTTTTTGGTTACAAATTCAGGGCTCTTTAAAAAAATGAGTGGACCTTCTTTTTCTCTTCCTGTTTTTTTCTCCCACCACACAAACACTTATTTTGTTTTAAATTACATCTTGCCATTTGATTCAATAAATATCGGATGCATTTAGTTTTTTAAGCTTCATATTAGAAAGGGCGATGTATGTGAAGTCACTCTGACTTCCCAGTCACCTGTTGGTTTTGACAGGAATGTAGACATTAAATGATTTTCCCAGTGATGCTGGAGATCAGTCCCATGACCTTACAGGTGCTAGACTGGCACTGACCCCTGACCCCAGACCTTTGCCTCTGCTGAGAAGGCCTCTGTCATGGACCTTTTTCTTGAAACTTCTCCTGCAGGCTGAAGCATTGGAATGGATTAAAAACAGAGAGAAAGAGAGATAGAGATAGAGATAGATAGATAGATAGATAGATAGATAGATAGAGAGAGAGAGAGAGAGAGGGAAATATATATCAGCTGTTGTATTTATAAGCTCTTGAAGCACCTTTTTTTTCTTTTTTATTAGATATTTTCTTTATTTACATGTCATACGATATCTCCTTTCCCAGTTTCCCCTCCGAAAAAAAAGAAAAATAAATAAAAATAAAAATAAACAAAAACAAATCCCTGTTCCCTCTCTCCTCCCCCTGCTTGCTACCCCACCCTCTCCTGCTTCCTGGCCCTGGCATTCCCCTACACTGGGGCATAGAACCTTCACAGGGCCCTTGGCCTCTCCTCCCATTGATGACCAACTTGGCCATCCTCTGCTACATATGCTGCTGGAACCATGAGTCCCACCATGTGTACTCTTTGGTTGGTGGTTGAGACCCTGGGAGCTCTGAGGGTACTAGTTGGTTCATATTGTTGTTCGTCCTAAGGGGCTACAAACCCTTCAGCTCCTTGGGTCCTTTCTCTACCTCCTTCATTGGGGACCCTGTGCTCAGTCCAATGGATGGCTGTGAGCCTCTACTTCTGTATTAGTCGGGTATTGAAGCACCTTTCTAACACAATGATTTTTAATAGAAGAAAGTATAGAAGAACATGTTAAAATGTTCTTTGTACAGACACCCAGTCCTTTTATCTGGTTAAAGATTATTCCTCTCTCCAAATAAAAGACCTCAGGAAATAGGAAACAAATGGCCAGATATGTGCCGTGAAGAATAAAGTTTCTAAACTGAATGAAAAGTGAAAAGCGAAATTATGTTTTTGTCTCTTTGAGAAAGTATGAGGCAGTCATGTGAAGGACTCATGAAGAGGCGCGCTTCCACCACACCGGAAACAACTCTTTCTAGAGTTAGTGACCTTTTCTAAATCGACACATTCTTTAGACCTCCATCTTGTCAGGGCATCCCCTCTCATGAGAATGTTGTCTACACTCTCAAATGACTGAGTTCTTTCTTCTCACTGGACACAGCTGGAGACTAGCATAATGGGAAAGGGAAATGAAGGTATTTTTTTTTCCTCATAGAAAACCAAGAAATGCATAAATCATACTTAAATCAAACCAGCATTAGTCGTTTGCAAGCCTACCATGTGATCATATTAATACAAATACTGTCTTCTAAAATAACTGGTATTATGGTACAATATGGTATATAATATTACTTTAAAATTTCCCTAAGATATAGTTTCTTTCAAGACAATTTGGGAAAATTATAAGCTTTTTGTGCTTAATTAACCTGAAAGTTAAGTGAAACGGAACCAATTTTAAAGCAGGTAATTCAGCTGATTGCTCAAACCAGCAAAATATATAACTATATTGGTAGAGCCAGAAGATTTTCATGAACACGGTGCCAAGCTGAAAGGAACTTTGGTCTTGGCAAAGTTCCTTATTCTATACTGAGGAAAAGTAAAGCTAGGGGATAATGGTGGCCCAAAGTTACTCAAGCTGCCCTTTGGAGGTCTCCATGTTTCCTGTCCATGACCCCTACTTCCAGAACATTCTATACTTTGAGGTCTCCACGTTTCCTGTCCACTACCCTTACTTCTAGAGCATTCTGCACTGTTGAGTTACCAGTAATTTCCTGTCTACGACTCTTACTTGCACAGCATTCTCTCTTTTTGGCAGTTTTGAAAACACAAGAAATAAATTCACAGCCAGATAGAAATCCCCTTTCCTTCATTTTCTAACGTTGTTTTCGATGTCAGATATCAGGCAGTGTCAGATCACATCAGTAAAATGGTTTCTGCTGTAAATGCAGTGTCTAGGGGAAATGTGAACAACTCTACAGAATCCATAAAAACTAAGTTTTCTCCTCTGCATTTCAGGTTCTCCTCTTAGAAGTACTTTTTTTTTTTTACACCTTTTAATCTAGATTACTAGAGATTTTCTCTGAGAATATACTAATGTTCTACATATTTGGACAAGTATCAGTGTAGATGTTTTTCTGTTTTATATATCTGAACAATCCCTACAGATCTTTTGTGTGTAGGTCTACTTCATTCTCTTAAGTAACAATGGTATTTAATTACCTTGCCATAAAATAAAAGCAATTCATTTCTTGTTGGGTTCAGTTAGTTTCTGATTTTTATTTGACAATGCAAAATTTATTGTATTTTTATAATAAGATTATAGAGTTGGAAGGTATGAGATCAATATTATCTCTATATATCAGTATTTGATCAACTAAAGCTTATAATCATCTCCCATATCTATACCTGGGTCCATAGAAACATGTCTTCATCCCTACCCAACTGTGGCCTTCCATCTCAGACTAGACAGAGGGAAGATCCAGAGTCCCAACTGTTGTGCCCCTCTTAGACGCCTCTTAAAGGGGCACAGCAGTTACTAGAAAGAAGAAAATTATAGCAAATATTAATCTGAATTTTGTGTAATGAAAACCATCAAAACCTTTGTATGACTCTTCATTTTGCTCATCTTCCCCTTACAGAAAATAGAGAGAGGGGAGGGCAGGGAGGGGAAAAGAGGAAAGGAGAGGACATGGGGGGAGAGGGCAGGGGATGGAAAGACAGAGGGAAAAGGAGAGGAGAAGAGAGGGGAGGGCAGGATAGGGGAAGGGAGGGAAGGACAGAGGGGAAAGGGGTGGGGGAGGGAAGAGGAAAGGAGAGGGCAGAGCAAGGGAGGGAAGGATAGAAGGGAGAGGAGGGGAGGGGAGGAAAGGGCATGGGAAAGGAGGGCAGAACAGAAGAGAGAGGAGGGGAGGGGAAACAATGTACAGAGGAAGAGAAGGAGCAAAGAGAGAGAGGGAGAAATTTCTAGTACTGGGTTATTGGCTTCAGTTATCATTTTCACACTCTCTACTGTTCACAAATCTCAATGCTGTCCAGATAGTGTTGTTGATAGGATTTAGGTTTTTGTTGTTGTTGTTGTTGTTTTTACATATTGAGATAGTTACAGAATATTATTAAGAATCACCTGTGCTTAATAGACTTGTGTGTGCTGGCAAGCTGTTTCTAGGTTTATCTGAAATAACAAATCTCTGTTTATCTTCCATGTTTCAGCTGTTAATTGTAAACCATTACTTGGCAGAGATGCCAGCTGTTCTGGCCACACAGGATGGAGCAGTACCTGGTTTAGGATTGGTGAACTACATCGAAGCCAACCAGTAAGACGAGGCAGCGTGCCTGCACCAGGGCGCATGCCTTACAGTACACACAAAGTGTTTTCCCTTATTCTCTGAAGAAATCAGAACTCGAATGTGGGCAATGCCAAACAAAGTTATGGAGAAGCTTAAGAATGACTGGCATTTATGAAAAAGATGCCTGTCTTACCACGTTGATGTCCCATCTGCCTCAAACACGACCAGGCCCCTTTGCTGTCTCAAGAAGTGCTCCAGCCTAGAGGCGTACCACTTTACAGGAGATAAATATGGCAAAGAGAAAACTTTCCCAGGGGAGCTACAGTCTTTCTGGGAGAATTCTCCAAACCCAGGGCTTGGGACTGCTTTGACTTTTCATTGGTAATGAGATTATCTTAGAGGAAGAATTATATAAACTTACATAAGTATCTGACGCTAAAGCATAAAAAGGAGTGGTGAGGAGAAGGGATGGGGAAGGTGGAAATTCTCAGCCCAGGCTAAGGGTTCAGTATGAATCTTGTCAGCATAAATAGCAGAATGGAACACAAAGGCACCACCGAGCCTTAAAGAAACCAAAGTCTCTAGGACTTAAAAAGTTTACCCCCACAATCTCACACAAGTGACCCAGGAAGTTCTGGAGCCACTGTCAGAAGGGTGCTTCCCATAGCATAGACATCACATTACATCATGGCTGCCAATTCTCCCCATCCCTGTCAAATGACTGCTGGGATCTGGGGCTGCTTTTAACATCTCCAAAGGATTCTTCCTGTACCTCAAGGAATGGTGAAGAAAACCCCATGCTTGAGTTTTATTCTCCATCTCAGGCTGGTGAATAAAGTAAGTCAAGTTATGGCAAAGCCTGGGCGCTCCTCAAAGTGCTAGTTTTTAAGATCACTACCACAAGAGAATAGCAATCTCTTTGCCCAACCATGGTAGGTGCCAATATGGACACAAACTCACTTCTTGCAGTCTAAATTGCATTCAGATGCCTCTTCTGCATAGTTTTTCTTTTTACATCTCCCTTTCAAACTTTGTGTGTGCCTGTGTGTGTGTGTCTATGGTATATTGTGTGCAAATGTAGATAGATACGTGGGTGTGTATGCTTGGGAATGACCAGAGTTTGATGTCCTCTGTCTTCCTTATTACTCTCTTTGTTTTTGCTTGTTTCTTTCTGTGTTATGTTTTTTGTTTGTTTGGGGGTTTTGTTGGTTTGTTTTTTAATGAGACAGAGTCCTTTTCTGAACCCAGAGCTTGCCTTTGGGGCTATGCTGGCTAGCTAGTGAGCTCCCATCATCCTCTTGTTTCTGTCCCTCAGGTGCTGTGGTTACAAACACGTGCTGTCACGATCAGCTTTGACATGTGTCTTGAGAACCTGAACTCAGGACCTCATGCTTGCTCAACAAGTACTTTATCTACAACCCAACCTGTCTTTAAGTTTACTTCTGGCTAAAAGTGTTTGACCCACTGGAAGCATTAACAGCAGCAGTGGTTCATTTGTGATATTTTTTGAATAAAAGTTTGTTACTTTTTGCATTTACAAATAACAACAAACCTCTGTTTGAAAGTAAAAACACTATAAAAAGTTTGTCCTAAAGGAATGTTAGAAATAATCTAATCCAACAGTTTGTAATATAGATAAAGACACTGGGGTCAAGAATGACTGAGTGGCCTAGTGTCGACCAGCTGGGTGCTGCCTAAATGAGGGTGAGTCCCGGACCAGAGAGGGTCCTATCCACTACTCCCATTGGTTCACTCTCTTAATTAAAAGCTAACCTGTTCAAATGGTTAAATAATTCTTGGGGTGGGAATTTAAATGCCTTGATTTAACATTAGAACATTGACACTTTTCCTTCTTGCTAGTCAAACTTCTAAACATGCCTGGTATATAGGATAGGCATTAGTCACTTTGGGTCCCTACAGTTCCTTTTCTTTCTTTTCCTCACATCTCAATATTGAGCACTTTCAAGTCTACTAAGAAACCAAGTAGACACCATGTCAGTGAAGGATTCCTGGAGGGGTCTGGTGCTGAACATCCAGGACACTCTTGTGGGAGAGAGCTGTGCTCCTGGGGCACAATATTAAGGAAATGAGGGTGCTACCATCATGAAGCAGTTATGGGAATGGCTTCACTGCAGAGTGAGGGACCAAGTAAATCTTCAAATGCCAACATTTTGCTTCCTCAGGGAACTATACCTGCTAAGAAACTCTCCTACCTGACTCAAGACCCCACTGGCCTATGTGAACTTAATTCTCAGGTTGGTGAATTGTTAGGACAGTTCATGTACATGGAGTGCTCCTTCCTAAGTTATACACTGAATTGTGAGATAAACTATATAAAACAGCTCTTAACTAGATGGTCATGAATCCTCTCTGATGCTTAAATGTGGCAGTGGTAGACAGCACTTGTAGACATGAGCTGTATTGTCTCCTTACATAGTAAATCCCTTCCATCACTGTGCTCTGTGAGCCAACAAGAACCTTCCCATGGGATTTTAGTCTGGCAAACAACAAGTTAGACCTTGGAAGAGTGGTTACTGGACAGAGGCATTTCCAGGTGGTACATTCCCACTTGGAGGAAGCTTGGCCACTTTAGTTTTGCATGTACACCCTCTTTCTGGCCGAGAATAACACCATCCGACATTGGGATGTCCTCGTCTTGATCATTGACAGCTTCTAGATTATAATTTCATCTGGAATGTAACACCAAAAATCATTTCTCAAAACAATGAAAAACTCCAGGTTTAAAGTTATTTTAGGTCACTTACAAGGTATGCTTGGGAAATTCTTGGCAAACATTTTAGCTAGGGTTTTTATTCCGTTTCAACAATGGGTGGCTTTGTGCCAAACACAGTGGACAGCGTTAAAAGGTGTCCTGGTGCCCTTGTTTTCTTTAAACTGATGCCTGTCTCTGACACATCTTGGATTTTTCCATCTTTGCCTTAAGTAGCTCATTCAAAAAAAAAAAGTAGCTTCTTCAAACCACTTTGCTGAAATACACTCTTCGCTGACGTTGGCACATGCTCAGTTGAGTGGGCCCTCTGAAATCAGACAGCTCAGAGTCAGGTAGAAAGCCTTGTCAAGAGAATTTGGATTTGGGAGTTGTTGCTAGTTAACTTTGAGTTCCTCCTGGCAATGAAAAGGGACTTCATTTTACTGGAGCAAATGTCACTCAAGGCACTTCACTGGCACCTCTTTGTTTCACCAACCAGTAATAAAAGATAAAGCCGAGGAAATGGAGGAGCTGCAGTTGTGCATTCACAACACACAAAGTCCTTGTTCCCCCAGCAGGCGCTGCGGAAAAGCAATTGTCCATTCACAGCACACCCTCTGCAACTCCAAGCTAATATTTTCAATGCTCTTAACTAGGTACATCAGGCATTAACTGTTAACCCTTGAGAATGCAGTGTTGACGCCTGTATTCTCAGGGCTGCTGATACTGACCCAGTTTCACAGATTTCTAGTTCTCAGTGTTGAGAATAGAAACTTTAAGGAGAACAAGTTAGAAATTGTGGAGCGGGAGGGGGGGATGGGTTCAAATAATTCTGTCTCCTCTGTTATTGCATAACTCTCAGGTAGGGAAGCCTGTGTTAGCTGTGTACCATTTGAATTGCTTTGATAAAAATCAACTATCAGATAGGAAGATTCCCAGCAAGGTCCCCTTAGACACAGAATAATGTGTGGCTGAAAAACGTTAGCTCTGTGTTCAGCTGTGCCTTCTGCAGCAGCTAGTGAGCTTACTGTGCATGAATCTATGTGCCTGGCTTGTTTCTTCTCTTGTAACAGTCTCTGGCCAGAGCACATGAAGAGCTGAATTTTTGGATGATTAATTAGTCCCCAGACTCCATCACTTAAGTCCCTAATTAAATATCTGACTCGGCTTTCAAACCCTTCAGGAAAAGATAATTACCGAATCTTGCAGTGGTAATAAAGTTTTATTTTCCTTAGTAAACAGTAAGACCTAAATCATTGCCCACATAACTCAAACCTACATCTCCTCTGTTAACTTTGAGACTGAAAATAGGCTTTTTATAAAATGCAGCAATATAATAAAGTAGATTTTTCTTGTTCCCCCACACCCCCAGCCCTCTACACATGTCTCTGTTTTCCCTCACTGCCAGCTGTTCCCATGTGTAGTATAAGCACTACCTTCTTCATTTTGAGGTCTGCTCCCGACCGACCAACAAACCCAACTGAAGGCAAATCAACACAGCAATCTGATTTTCTCTCCGCTGGTTCACAACCCTTCACCAACATTTTCCTGCCTTGTCCTACCAAAATTGAAAAATGACCCAATTCTAAAGTTTATAATGGAGAAGAAATACTGCACTCATTTAAAGACTAGGGGGTGGGGGGTAGGGGGTTCCTCTGTGAGGGCTCAAAGTTCAGAGAATGCCTAGTCTCCTGCTAAACCCTGTTGCCCTCAAAGAGTTAATTCAGGGCAAATGACAAAGCTTAGTCAGTTCGCTTAGAAAAAGGAAGGAAATTCAAAAGCTGGTTGCTGTAGGAACAATCACAGACAAAAATACACACACACACACACACACACACACACACATACACACACACACACACACACACACACACAGAGGTACGCGTCTATTTTCAATAAAAACAAAAACTCTGGCGCCTGTCTCCCTGTGACTCTGTACTCTCAAGGAAAATGAACTTGCCGCTTAAATTGCTGTACATACCTCAACCATTAAACAAGACATTTAACCATAGTGGCAGTTCTGTGACCTTTGAATGCCGTGAAATCTCTGAGCGGTGCGGCTTGTTCATGAAGATCTGTGCTGCAGAATCCAGCAACCTCATCCAGGATTAGCAGTATAAGTATGCAAATTTTATAAAAAGAAAAAGAAAATATTGAAAAAAAATTAAAGGAAAGAAAGAAAGAAACGCCAAAGGACTCAGAGAGCTTGAGAAAGAAGGAAGGGAGAGAGAGGCAAGGACACCACTTTTCTCCCAGCAGAGCAAGCGAGCGAGCGAGTGCTGGGACAGAGCCGAGCCCTCTGCAGTGCCCAGAGCAAGCGACTGGCTGGGCTAGCAGGCAGCCGGCCTGGGAGGCTGGCTGAGCTTGTCAGTTGCCACAGGCAGGGAAAACCGAAGACCAATCGGCTTCTGCGCCGCCGGCAGCTTACTGGAGTGGAGCCTTTTCTGTTTATGTTTCCTCATTTCGAGAGTGACGTCAAAGGGTTTAGTTTTTCCTCAGCATGTGCTATTAATTTTAAAGTACTGTACTATGGGAAGAATGTGTGTGCGCGCCTGTGATTAGCTGAGGTGCCTCACTCTCAGGAGAACCCAAGAAACGTTTTCTACATTCAGAAACAATGCTTTAAGAGTTTTAATTCTGTGAAGTTAGGTGTTTAAAAAATGATAAAAACAAAACCAAAAACAAGACAAGACGGGCTGAGCCAAGCAATGGCAGCAAGCTTCCTATTTTGCTGTGTGTGAGTTGATGTGCACATGCCCACGTGACAGCTTGTTGCTTATTTCTGACTGACTCATTTTTATCTTTAATTAGAAAATTAATTGTTAATAAATCCCTAGAGCAACCTATACAGAACTGTGCAAAGAAGCTGGAGAACCGTGGTAGGTGCGGCGAAGAAGGGAATCCACATGGACCTGGCTGCTGGTGCTTCTCCCTCCTTCCCACGCTTCTCAGGCAGTCTCAGGATTATTGAAACAGGGTGATACCCAGCTCATTCCCCACAAAAGTCACTGAAGAGGCAGGACACCATGAGTCCATACGGGCGTGCCTGGGGTAACTGCTCTCTCCCAGAGTGTACTGTGGTACAGCTATTTAGGGACAGTTCCTCTGCCAGGGGCCCCAGCTAATCCCTGTATTTTCCTTCCCACTCTTGAAAATCTCTGAGGTTCCCATCTGTTGTTTCTGCTTCCCCAAGTCCGCCTCACTCAATTCCCACCCCGATTCTATAAGGACACCTATTTTTCTTTTCCTCCTCTCTCTTTTAGGTTTTGTGTCCTTTCCTGTCAATCCCACACCAATGACCGGCCTATAAAAGGAGCATGTGACTCAGAATATGCAATCAAATGTCTCCTTAGATCCTTAGATCTGGGTAAAGAAAATGTTTTAGAGGTAGACACAACATTGGAAAGTCCCAGGTTCATGTGTATGTGTGTGTGTGTGTGTGTGTGTGTGTGTGTGTGTGTGTGTGTGTATAAATATACATATATATGATAAATAAGTTATTTATTTATTCCTATGATCTTAGGAAACCCTAGGGATTAAAGACTCTAATCCTAGCAATGAGAACACAATAGTGAATAGGGTATTTTACATTTTGAGGGTGAAGAGATGTGATTAAAAATAAATTAAAATCCTGTATGATAGTACACATTTGTCATCCTAGGACTTGGGAGGCTGAGGCAGGAACCCTGGGCTATTAAGTGAGATTCTAAATTAAAAAAAAAAAAGCCTAAAGATAAGAAAACATGTGATTTCAGGTTGTAAGAAAGACTTTAGAATAAAGTACGGCAGAAGCTAGAGCAGTGTGTAGTTCATGTGTGGTTGTCTGTGGAGTTCACGCTTGCTGTTTTAGGTGTGATGGTCCAGGAAGCTCTCTGATGAAGTGACTTGGAGCAGAGATCTGAATGTGGGCAAGAAACTGGTCACGTGTGCACTCTGGGTCCACGCCTGCCATACTGAAGGACTAGGGAAGGGAGATGGGTGATTTATGAGAGTGAACAGAGAGACTGAGGGGATGGCTTCATGGAGGTATACTGGGAACCTGACTAGGAAGGGTAGAACTTGCTTCCAGGAAGGGCGGTCCTCTCAGACTGTTTCAATGGAAGGCAGACTTCTGCGGATCATGAGCAAAAGTGTTGGACCAGCAGTGAGTCCCCTGCACAGATGTGAGATCATCTTAGCCTGAGCTTGGGGAAGAGCCATGCACAGGTGAAATGCTAGATTCGTGAGTGAGTGTGTGTGTGTGTGTGTGTGTGTGTGTGTGTGTGCGTGTGTGTATTTGTGTGGAAATAATGATATAACTTGAAGACCTAAAATACAAAAAGGGAGTCATGAACAGCTCCCAGGTGACTGGCTTAAACAGAGTCACCATTCACTAATACAGGAAAGACTGCAAGAAGAGCCTTGTCCTCATGTAACTTGGATTCTTCTGAAAAAAGTAAGTCCTGTTAATGAGTATGAAGTTATATAGGACATGGGATGGTAATATGTTGTCAAAAAATCAGGAGGCACTAAGTCAAGTAAGGGTTTGTGCTCCACCAAGTGTCTTAGCAAGAACTCAGTGTGAGGGAATATTAGAGTTCACACAAGGTTGATAAGGAACAGACGCCAAATGACATTCAGACAAAAGGGTGATACCAAATGCAAAGGCTTTGAGGGGTGAATTGGGTAGCAGGGTACAGGCGATGGTAATGGATCCAGCAGACCTTGAAGGGCTTTCTAAGTCACTGTAAAAACTTAAACATTTACTGTAATTGACATGGGTTGTTACATGAGATGATTTAATTTTAACATGATCTTTCCAGTAGCTAGCAAAGGTCAATATGAAAGAAAGGAATTTAACAAAGAAACTGTTGTTATACACAAGTCAAAGGTCGTGGTGCTAATGAACCAGAATGCTTTTGGTGCGATTGATTAGAAATGGTTGTCTTAGGGTTAGATTGTGATCTTAGAGACAATACATTGGGAAATGGATTGGTTTAGACATATAAGGAGTTTACCAAGAGAAAGTAATGGTTTCTCTAAAATTTTCAATCAAGTGGAAAAACAGAGCTAATATTGATTAAGAGACAGTAGGAGGTACAGATTTTCAGGTGAGGATAAGGATTTAATATGATACCTTTCCCTGTGTGATATCTACATGGAAATATCAGATAGGCAGTTGACTAGATAAGCCAGGGGCAGAGTGCATTGTGGGCTGTATACATGGATTTGTACACCATTGTTTATCAATCATACATGGCAGTTGATGAGAGTGCAGATGGAATGATTTCATAGTGCAAAGATGTGGACAGTCCGATGTTAAGTCATTCGAAAAAAATGGTGAAAGAGAATAAGAAGCTAGCAGGAGATCTCGGAAAATCCAGGAGAAGGTGGGGTCTTGGAAGCCTAATGAAGTATTTCAATGATCAACTTAGTAAAGTAAAAACTAGATAAAAGTGGAGAATTAACCCTGGAAATTATAAATTATATCTTTGATGAAAATGAATCTGGTATCATAGGAAATGTGGAAAATGAAGACAGAGAAGCTCTCATGAAGGCCTTCAAAGCTAAGCGAGCTTTAACAGTAGAACCCAAATCTGATAAAGCTGTGGGTGCCTTTAAAGATGGAAGAGTTATTTCCTCTGTGTTGACCTTCTCTGTCATGAGGGTAGAATGGGGGCTGCTGACTGCCAGTTTGGAAGTTTCCCCCAGACACCAACTCCACTGGCCCCTTCCACTGATTCCCAGTCTGTAGAGCTGTGAGGTTATTGGCTTATGTTCCATAAATCAGACAGTATATAGTATCTTCCTATGTCACCCCAGGCAAGATTATGTAGTCAGTTTTGGTGGTCAGTCAGTTCTCTGTTTTTGTCTTAAAGTCATCAACACTAGCTATCTACATTGTCTGTTGCATTTTATTTGGAAGAGCTTAATGATTTCAACATACCTGATCACGGTTCCTAAAGTTGGCCATTTATTCTCTTCTCCCTGACACTTATAACTGGGGAAAATGTGAGGGTCCATATAACAGTATATCTGCTAATACTAATGACAATTGGCTTCTATCTGACTCCAAACACCACAGTAATGTAAATGTTAAGGTTACTAGAGTTAAACTATGAAATGATTGCTCTGCAGGCGCCACTATTTAACACACACTTTGGAATGTTTTTTGGAGTACAGCATTTGAAATGACCACATCTTTTGCAATTTATCATTTGTAAAAATAATCTAAAGGGAGTGACCTTAGTTTTGGCCTTTTCATTTCCTTTCTTAATCCCTTTCTTAAATAGCCCATAGCCTGTGACTCAGAGAAATGACCACTCTCGTTTTCCTTCTGTTACAACTCAGATGTGTATTTTCTCCATTGAAATATTTAAAAACACAATTCTCTTCTTGCTGTACTCCAAGATGATGAATTTCTCAGATAGTGTACAGATGTGAAATGCATGCATGAAACCTTTTTTGAATGTATTTGTAGAAGGATCTAGAAGTATATGCTTAGCACTCCTTTGGGAGTATAGACTGATGGAATTTGATCTCTGTCTTGGAAAGTCCTTTTCTTGGCATCAGGTTTAACAGACATGTCTTGGTGATAGCAATAAGAAGAGGCCACACATGCCCTGAAGGAAAAAAACAACAGTAATTCAGGGAAAAGAGAGTTTTCCCCCTGGGGAGGACTGTGCAGCCTGTTAGGGTCCCTTTGTCCTTAAGCAGGAAGACACAGGTTATTTTCAGGGACTGGCTAGTAGGTTCAGAATGATAGACACACAAGATGTGGGAAAGGAAAAATGTGCTATGCCTCCACATGGAAGTTCAGTGAATTGATAAAAAGATAAAAATGGAGTTTGAATGTTAACCGCCAGGAAATGTGATTATTGAAGGTTTCCGAGTAGGGGTTTGAAACCACTATGTTCTTATTAGCAAAATGATCTTGTGACGAATGAAGACTTGTGATTATGCTGCCAAGGAGTGGACAATGCCACGGGGACAATCCCGGGACTTCGGCATATTGATGAGAAACCAGCACCAGACTCTGGTCTTTACAGTGGTGTCTTTCTCAGCAGAGTCACATCTGATGTAAGGTCTGAAGGAAGCACAAGCAGATGTGATGGAGAGAGGATGGCCGAGGAGGGCAGAAGCAAAGGGTGCTAGAGATGCAGAAAGAATCCTTGCTGAGGTGCTGGCACTTAGGTGAGGATGAATCTTGCTTCTTCTAGAGGCCAGCACAACATCATTTGGATAGAAGGATAGAAAATGAAGATAGGAATGGATAATTACAGTGAAGTAGGAACAGGTGTGGGTTCTAGTCCAAAGGTTGGTGTCATTATAAGTTGAGGTAAGGACATAGACACCCTGAAGGATAAGAAACAGAAGCACAGAGTAGGATAAGGACACAGAAGCACATAGTAGAATAAGGACACAGATGCACATAGTAGGATAAGGACACAGATACACATAGTAGAAAGGCCACGTGAAGATACACAGAGAGAAGTTGTGTCTGTACTCCAGGGAGAGAGACTTCAGGAGAAACTGATTAAGTCTTGTTTTTCAGACTGTTAAGAAATACATTTCTGTTGTTCAAGATACATAGTCTTGAGAATTTTGCTATAAAAACCCTGGCATACTGATGCATCACAGAGCACAGATCCTAAGGTGGAAACTTCGGCAAAACTCCTTTCTTTAGGAAACTATAGGCATGGTGAAGTGCACTCTAGTACTAGCATCCAGTAGGCATTTCTTTAGGAGTTTCAAGCCAGACAGGGCTACACAGGAAGACCATGGCTTTTAAGAGAAAAAAATCTTATGTTGGACAGGACAGCTAATATATTTCTTGTCATTATAACAGTGCATTTCTCCAAGATTTATACTCTGTTTCACTCATTGGTTAGACTTATATATTGATAAGGCATTTACTTTTTCAACATAGATATATAATTATTAGGTAATCTAGTGGCTAATTATACCATTTCCAATGTTATATAAAAATTTCTCTACTGGAAATTGTCTTTATACACTTAAAATTGGAAATTCATTTATAGTTTTTTTCAAGACAGGCATTTAAAACTGACTGATTTTTTTGAACCATTATAAAATTGGTAAACACTAAGAAAGTAAAAGTGCAAAAGGTGAAATACATATCAAAGCTTGATTGTTAACTATACAAGATATATTAAAATAACTAGCTCCTTGAGAGCATTGAAAACTAAATTTCACTGAACAAAAGATAACCCACACATTTTCTTTAGGAATCCTCTACTGATTAAAAACAAATCATTATTTTCAGGCTATTTTCTTAAGTATTCAGTCATAAATCATCATTTGGAATTAAACGTTTTAAGACTACTGGTTAGATCTCCATAGCTTTGTTCTCTGAAATGTGTTCCCAGTGTTTGGCACAGTACTCTGCATGAAGTAGATGACCCATATGTAGCTGTGTAATGACTGAACTCATGAATAAATGACGGTGGAGAATGGATATGAACATCAAACACTTTAGTTCAGAGACCGAAAGAAGATTCTACAAACACATAAAATGTCACTCCAGAGGTTCAGTTGCACTAGGAGTCTAGCTTATATGAACCTAGAGGAAAGAAATCACATATGTTATTGAACAGCTAAGTCATGAATGAGGCAGGAGATGGTTCACCTAATAAAGTGCTTGTCTTGAAAGCACAAGTTCCTATTACCCATAAACAAAGCCAGTCATGGTGGTACACACTTGTAATACCAGCTGTAGGGAGACAGAAACAGGTAGATGTGGCTTCGCTGGCTCCCATCAGGGAACCTGTCTGCTGTCCCCTCTATCAGTGTTTGCTACGTGTGCTGTCTATCATCCAAGGACGTTGTCTCCATGGAGTCTCCCAGAAGTCCCAGGAGCTTCTGGCTCCTGGCTTTACACCACATCATCTCCCTTGAATGGTTTCTTGTGTGCAGAGTGTTCCTCACTCTTGCTCTTTTCAGTGGCAGCTCTTTCACCCCGATAAAGTCAATATACTGTCGAGAGCTTCTTTCTCGGGTATTTCTCTTCCTTTCCTGCTTTGTCCATTTTTTGGTCACTAGCCTGCAAGGCTGCTATATATTTCTTATTGATTTTCTGGGCACCCTTCTTGTGTATCATCCTTTATGATAAAGGCCATGTGAAAATTCCATCTCCTACTAGACAATAATTCCTTTAACCCAAGGCAGGGTTAACATTAAATTCACAATGGAAACATTTCACAGGTGATATTAGAATAGCTAGGATATTGAAGGTTATTGAGACTCTTACATGGAGATAAACGATCCAGTATCATTTGCTGTATAGCTTGGATCTTACCCTTCCTTGAACATCTGTAGTTCCCTACACAAGACATGCACTCAATTAATTATTCAGTACTTTTTTCAAAACCTGTTCTCATATCTTAAACATAGCATCAGATGGAAGAGATAGCCTTTTGTATCTGCTGATAATATGTAACCTCAGCATGTACTGCATCTGTCTCCATGGATACCAAATTTCTGTGAATGATGCTTAGAGTTTAAAAAAAAAAAACCTCTGTGAGGGAAACTGCATTGTGCTCATTCTTTGGACTCATGTTCTTGCCTTTCTGCTCCTCCCCCATTCATTTTCCATCTAGGGTTATAGATTGCAAGCATCTAGCATTCTATAGAAAGGTGCAATAGAAAACCCTTGCATTTAGGATCATGAGATATTTAGTTTGTTTCTTGTTAACTGAGCGGTGAACATCAGGCACAGACATTAAGACTGCTGCAGGAAATAAGAAGATAAATCCTAAACCTAATTTTTCCCAAATCGTGACTTGAAATCTCACCCCCAAAGGGCTGTAAACCTGGGACCAGCAAGAGCAACAATGGAAGGGGTTTTTCTAGAACAGATTTCTTTTTTATAAAACTAAATTGCGATGATCAGGCTTCCCAGAGTTCCAAGCAGTCAGAGCTCCTCATTGTGGGCTGGAACATCACTAGCTTGGCAAATCCCTGTTTACTACATTGTGCTGGCTAAAACACCTGTGACCATTTGCTCTTGTTATTAAATAAGAAGACAGTAAATAAAGCTTATTATTCCAAGAAAAGTAAAATGATGTGAAAGGGTTCCAAACAGTATGACAAGCAGTGTAAGATGTATTTCAGACAAAATCTCTCAAATCTGAATCCATTAAGGAAAAGCAAAGGAAAGTATTCACGATGGTTTTATAAAAACCCAGAGCTACCTTCCTGCTTAATGCTTTACTTGTTTGCTGATTTGTGTCCTCTGTTTTAATGTCTAACCTTGCTCTAAGAGCAATAGGCACACTCCAATTAATGGCTTATGCATTCTTCTCTTGGCTGTTTGCTCCTTCTGAACCTAATTAGGGAAGACTCGACCACTGGGTGAGGAATCAAGTGGGAAGACCTTATCTCAAGAGATGGAGAGGCAGGAGCAGGGTACCAAAGAGACTAAAATAAAAAGATGGCTATCAGGGGAGCAACCATGGGAACCAGTGGGCCACTTGCAGTTGTGACCTAGAACATGGTCCAGAGATTATGCCTTGGCTGCTCTGGTCAGAGTAAAGATATACAGGATTCCCTGGCAGGACTCTAAAGGATTGCCAGAAGGAACAGGCAGCCTGTCGGAGACTTGGTGTTCCTTAGTGATGAGAAGTTGTGTTAGGGCTAGAAACAGAGCCCAATACTTACTATCTATAGCTTCCACGGCCCAGTTTTCTTCCTTTCTCTCACTAAAATACTAAGTTTGGGATTAAAGGATTTTCCCCCATTAAAAAAGAAGCCATCTCCATATTAAACATCATGCTATTCCCCATGACAGATATAACTGTAGGTAAGAATGGCTAAAAATTGCTCTCCTCCAGAGAGCTGTCAGAGTCAGGCTCCCTCCCACATAGCAGGGGTGGGAGAGGTAGAGCCAGCAGACAAGAGTTTCAGAGAATATTCACGCTCATGACATCTCCTTTGACATTCTGAAGCAAATCTAATGAGTCACTCATTCCTCCCCTTTGTCTTCCAAGTTAGGCAAAAACATAAGTTCAAGTGAGTATCAGGCATGTCTGAGAGACAAAAGCTTCCTTCTGATCCTCAGTGTAAAGTTAGGAAAACACTTTCCTGACAGGCAGAAAACGTTACTAAACAAAATGGAGGAAGCCATCAGTGTGGGCATATTCTGGCTTCAATATTAGCACGCCTGCTAAGTAAAGGAATGGGCTGCTATGCATCGCAATGATGAGAATATTCGTTGAAAAGGAAGAGGTTTTGAGTTGGATAATATCAACTAATTATATCCTGGAAAAATATCTGTCAACTCAGACGAGAACAATTCAAAGAAACACTCAGAGAAGCAGATGGAGGCAAACAGCAAACTATTATTGATGTCAGTGAGAACTTCAGACTGTAGTCTTCTAACTGAGCAACAGCTCTGGGCTGCCAGCCTCCAGTGGAAGGTGATGTCACAGTTTTATCTGGCGTCCTATGAATAGCGTAATTTGTTCTATTACCTTTTCCTCTCCAAAGCTTCGTTTTCAAACCTATCAGCTTTCAAGAACACTAGGAAGACAACTCTGTCTGTTTTCACCTGTTGCCCTTCGCTCGGTGGTCTGCCCTTCTGTTCTCTTTACAGATGGTAGGCAGATGATTGACAAGAACTTTAACACTCATTTCTCCAATGAGTATTAAAGTAAGATCTTTGGGAGCAGTCATACTAAGATTCTTTTTTCTGTAGCTAAAAATATTTTAAATAAGTAAATGACATTTTGAGAAACTTTGAAAACAAAGCTTAGTAGACACGCAGACTCTGGTCAACACCAGAAGGACATAAAGGTTGATGCGTCTCAGCTTCCTTCTTACTTGGAATTGGGAGATAAACAGAATTACTGAATTTGGATGAATGATGTCCTCCTGGCTACTTGTCAGTTCTGCTCTAGATTAGTATAGACATGCAAACATGAAGGATGAGCGCAAACTCTTAAGCATGTTTTAGTGGTCCATCACAGGAGGATGCTGGCAGAGACCTTAGTCTTCCAAAGTTATTTATTATAGGAGAGAAACAATCAGGTAAATCCACACAGTTTCTGGAGGGTATTTCTACCTTGGTTCTTTCTCTGCCCCCCTCCCAAGGCCAGTACAGAGGAGGGGTGAGATGCCGTACTTCACTCCTTCACAGCAGGCTCTGCAGTTCCTGCTGGTGAGGTGGCTCTTCTCAAACCAAACGCTTATCACAAAGTGAGCACACAGTCTACAACTGATATCCTCTGGGTTCTAGGTCACCGGTCACTCAGATAATGGGGGTAGGAAAGGCCTCCCAAAGAAACAGTCCTTAGTCCATGCCTGGGAACCAAACAAAGTAGAAAGAAAATTAGTTCCAGACCTTTAGAGGGCCACCAGTTCAGAAGGCAATGTGCCAAGTTTCGAATTGTTGGGGTCCTGCCGACCTTTAAGGGTGTGCACAAGGAAGACATTGTTCTAAATCAGACCTAGCACCAGAAAAGAGAGTACAGGGCAGAGCGGTGCCTGTGGGCAGACTTTCTCCACTGTCTAAACTGCTGTTTCCTCCTTGGTTTGGGACGTCTTCTGATCCTCTCAGTTTTGTCAAGCAGGGGTCCTCATCTCCTATGAAATGCATGATTCCCAGCGACATCCGCTGCATTTTTCCTAACAGTGGGAATCATTACAGGAACACCATTTAAGAGAGGGCTAGGAAGATAGCTTAGCAGATAAGGTGGCTTGCTTCCTGAGCATAGGGACCTGAGTTTGATCCCTGGAATCAAGTTAAAAAACAAAACAAAGAAACAAAACCCCAGCTGAGTGTACTGGCCCACGTGCCTTTAATCCTAGTGTTTGTGGAGGAGGGGTGGAGGGTGGGAGGTGGGAAGTAGGGTGGAGTTAGGTGGGTCCCTGGGGCTCTCTGTCCCTAAGTAACTTACTTGGTGAGATCCAGGCCTTTGAGAGATGGAGTCTCAAAAGAAGTGGATGGCACCACGCATGCGTACACACAGAGGGATCCAAGCGTTCGCAAAACTAGGAGAGACGGGGAGATATTTTAAACCTTCACGATCTATTCTTCTTAAGTTCAATTTCTCTCAAGAAGCATGGATTCTGCAATCACAAGAAAAAAAAGGAGCGTCTAGAAGGAACGAGTTAACTTTGCCATGGCACATAAAACCATTATTATGAGTCTAAGAATATTAAATATAACGCTTGTGGTTTGTTGAGTGCCGAGGGCAGTGATACAGCTTAATTGAGGACTTCCTGTGCTGTCTGGGACTGAGAATAAGGGCTTGTATTGTAGCCTTCCTTCCCTTCTCTTCCCCTCCCCCAAGGCCCAACATATCACTCAAACAAAATTAGTGTAATTAGGAAGTGACTAAAGGCAGAGGCCTCCTTCTCAGTTTTTTTTCCAATAAAAGTAAAGCAAGCAGGTTTATCTGGTCACTGGAATTAATTGAGTATTTCATTGTAGTTTTAAGGAACTTAAGTTATTTGAGACTCAGATGGCTCCAAATGCAAATGGATTCTTCCCAGAATGAGCGCATGCTTTACTTAAAAAAATGATCATTTTTTTTTTCCTCCCGAGCCTGGAAAGTAGGTGATTCCAAAGAATGCCTTTGTTTCTCTACTGACATGTGTTCTCGCTGTATTTCTCAATACAACTCACCCGTTTCCTACTTCAGTGGGCAAGAATTGGCCATGGGTGCTCCTTGGCAGGGCTGAAAATAATGAGCCTTGACTGGCAGTCTGCTGGGCTCTAGGCTTCCCTCCCCATACCACAGCCTCAAATGAGCAGGTCGCTGGGGGAGTGCCAGAATCACTAAAGGGCCCCAGAGGCACAGTGTCAAACCCATCAGTCCCACAGTGACAAGCACACCAAACAACGCAGCTTATGTATTTGAATTCAATTTAAAAGAACTTTTAAAATTGTTTTAAAGACAATAATGCACGTTTTCATGTTCTCCCCTTTTGGAATCAGTTCACATAAAGTACCTA
Source organism: Mastomys coucha (assembly GCF_008632895.1). Lineage (NCBI taxonomy): Eukaryota > Metazoa > Chordata > Mammalia > Rodentia > Muridae > Mastomys > Mastomys coucha. Next base: position 13,033,129 of record NW_022196902.1, read on the forward strand.
TGCAGCTCTTTGGAAAATGGCTGTTATTATTAACAAAACAAAACAAAACAAAACAAAACAAAACACATTACTCAGATAGTGTTTTTTTCTCAAGTCAGCAATATTAAACTTCTTTTCAAAACTTAAAATTCTCTCTCTTTTCTCTCCCTCCCTCATCCCCTCTCTGTTTTTCTCTCTTACTCTTAGTAGATTTACTTCAGTGAAGTATATGTGAGACATGGAAACAGTGGGTTGTACCTTCCAAACCTTGTGTGGCTAGCATGGAGGCTAAAACACTGTGCAAGGCAAGCTGGCCTGTTAATGAATATTTCCAATCTGTGGTACCCACTGGCTCATTCTCATTCATAAGAAATGGCTTTGAGGTCTTTGGGAGACAAATTAAAAAGTAAGATTTGCATTCTTGCTTTTTGCAGGTCTCTGAACTAAGTGTTCAGTCTAAGCTCACTGTACCTATGAAGGATCGATCACCCTGGCCAACGTAAAAACAGGAACTGGAGGCTGGGTGTGGGGGCAGTGAAGCTCTCACAAATCATAGCAAGCTCGGGCATGGATTGACACAAAGCTTGAATATCAGCTTCTTGCTGTGGCTCTTGTGTCATGCAGGAAGGAAGAGAATGAACACAGTCACAGCCATTGTGATGGTTTGTATGTGCTTGCCCAGGGACTGGCACTATTAGGAGGTGTGGCCTTGTTGGAGTAGGTGTGCCACTCTGGACATGAGCTTAAGATCCTCACCCCAGCTGCCTAGAAGTCAGTCTTCCTCTAGCAGCCTTCAGATGAAGATGTAAAATTCAGCTACTCCCTGTACCATGTGTGCCTGGATGCTGCCATGCTCCTGCCTTCATGATAATGGACTGAACCTCTGAACCTGTAAGCCAGCCCCACTTAAATGCTGTCTTTCATAAGACTTGCCTTGGTCATGGCGTCTGTTCACAGCAGTAAAACCCTCACTAACACAGCCATTCTGTATGGACTTGCTACAGAAGGTCCCCTCTGGGAGGACTAAACTAAATGCTGTGCTGGGTCACCTGAGCGCTCTGACCCAGTCCCACTGGAACATCTTAGATCGACTGTAACCTGGGTGCTGAAATCCTTCCTTGTCCTTCAAAGTTTCACCCAGCCAGCATCTAGATAGACCCAATCGAGAAGGATGCAGTGTGTGCTCTTTCCTGCATCTGATTGTTTCTGTCTACTGCTCTACAATCTTTATAATCGTCTCTAAGTCTTACATCATAACGTAAATGGCTAATCTTAGGCTACTTCACTGATAAACTAGTATGCATCCTGCTGGATCTTTCAGAGAAAGAGAAGTAGGTCAGCTCTGTTATGCTTCTGACTCAAGGTAGCTTAATAGAGATTTAAATCTGCCTCTTTTTTTTTTTTTTGAAGTTGACTATGGCTCTCTTCTTTAGTTCTGTATATACAACAAGAGTTCAGTGCATTGCTGCTCAATGAGGATTCCATAAAGACTTGTTGCATGAATGAGTGAGAATATAGCAGGTAAGCTATTGGTATGATATCATGTTCTAGAACATGACCAGAGAATATTATGGATAGATATGTGTGAACGGTGCAAAATTCATTTTTTTCCTCAGAAGATGGAGAATTGTCAATTGCTTCATTTTAATTTTCTAAAACAGATCTAAAACAATTTTTATACTTTGATGGAGCTGTACAAATGCAAGTGAGCCTTTGCTATTGGGAGCCTTTGCTGTCAGGGGAGAGGGGAGCTTTGCTGTTGGGAGACTTTGTTGTCGGGGGGGGGGTTGCTGTTGGGAGCCTTTGCTGTCAGGGGGGGCTTTGCTGTTGGGAGCCTTTGCTGTCAGGGGGGGCTTTGCTGTTGGGAGCCTCTGCTGTTGGGGGGGCTATTTTTGTTTATTTTCATACTGTCCCATCTTCATGTGCTTCTTCACGCTGTCAGTCATGGGACATTGTCATGAAAACAAAGCATATCCCAAGGTGTGTTTACAGAAATTCTAGAGGGCTCTCAAGAGGCATCGTGAACTCCTGGTGTGCGCATGGCTTCACAGCTCTTACACAGCTTCCAAGTTCCTCCAGCCTTAATTTGTTCTGGTCACTTTCTGTTTGTTTTTTTGCAGAAGGTTTTCATAACCAGTCCTGTAACTCATGTCAGCGAGGAGTCAAAAATATCCTCTCTGTGTGGTGTGCCAAGAAGGTGGTAACCACACAAAGACAAAATAGAGGACTTCTCTTGACCTTTAACATGGTAGAGTCAAGGCAGATTAGCTCTAGGGTAGCTGAAGATTTTGCAAGACAATACCATTTCATGCAGGCAAAGTTCAGTTTTCTGAAACCTTGCATATGGTAGTAAAGAGAGAATAAATATGATAAATATGACGCTGGACTTGGGGTTTGCTTCTGGCTTCTCCTGGTCATTTATGTAGAGTGAAAACAACACTGGCAAAAATGGAGCCACAATTATGTTTTGAGAAATAATCTATAGAGTGTGTGTGTACCGTGACACATACTTGCTATGTGAGAAAGGCAAACTCTACAGGAAAGATTTTACATTTACAGTGTCAATGTTCTACCTATGCCTCTCCTTCCTACCACCCAGCCACATTGACCCCCTAGTGGCCGCCAGACTTTGGCAATGTTTTTATGACATCCACCCATCAGTCAGGGCAGTAAAAAAGCTAGTCCAATCAGTCATTGACTTACTAAATTCAACAATTTGTGTGTGTGCCTGTCTGTTGTAGGCACTATGCATGTTAGTATGGATACATGCTCTCATACATGTACCTGTGGAAGCTAGAGTGAGAAATCAGGTACCTTCCTCCACCACCATCAGATATACTGCCTTGACAAAAGATAGATCGTCTCTCCATCCCTGAACCAGAGTTTACCATTTTGGCTAGACTAGCTGGCCAGAAATCTCTTAGGATCTGGGGCTCCAGACTCACACAGACAGGCCTGACTTCTTTTTTTTTTTTTTTTTTTTTTTTTTTTTGAGTGCTGAAGATTCCAAATCAAGCACTCATGTTTGCAGAATAAGTAATGGCCCAATTCAATAATTCAGTTAGTTATTTATGGAGCTGTTAGCATGTGTGGATATTGCCTATTGTTTTGTCCAGTAAGAGTAAACTGTTGCATCAAGACACTTGGGAACTGCAGAAGCCCACATAGGAACAAAAATAAGAGCCCGGCTAGATTCGGTGGCAAATGACAGGCCCAGGGGAGGGCAGGAAGCGCCCTCTCAGTGACAATGACAGCACTCAGGCTGAATGCAAACACTGAATTCCTGAGGTCTTGCCATTTCACTGTGTGCTGTCTCTCTCTTCTCTACAGTCACGAACATTAAAAAGAATTAGAAAGTTGGAAACAGAATTGCAGGTCTGTCTTTTATGGAACTAGACAGGCAGATGGCTCCGCCATGTTCTTTGCAACCTGGAGTGAAGGGTATGCTTCAAGGGTCAACTCATCCTCAGATAGCTGGGACAAGAGTCTGGGGGCTTCCACAGGAGGTGGTTCCAGGGAGCTAGTGTCCTTGATATGGAGAGGAAACATCTCTTTATTTCCTTGGCAACTACATCTTCTCAGGAGTCAAAAGACAGCCTTCTGATGAGCTTTTTTCATTTCTAGATAGGTATCTTAGAGAATTGTATATTCATAATACATAATTCATAATACATAGTACATAATTCAGCTTCTGGATCAATTATTGCAAAATGTGACACTGAGGAGGAAATTTCCAGGCCACGCTGTTTTAGGCCAGTTAACAGCTCTACTCTCTCCACACACAGTCTCCTACACAGAGAATACAAAGTTGCGCATTCTCTGTCTCCCGGAGGATTTAGCTGTTGGAGTTGCTCTTGAAGGGAGCAAGTGCCACAGATGAGTTCTAATTTATTTACTTGGGAACATTTCTTGCTCTGAACTAAGTTTGAGTTCTGAAAACAAATCCTTTTATATCATGAGACAAAGCAGGGAAAGGGATTGTTTGAATGGTTTTTATTTCTTTTTTGAGAGAGCAATCTTTCTCCGCCTCTTTGTGTGTGTGTGTGTGTGTTGTATTCTGTGTACACATCATTGTGGTGGTATATGCAGGTGTGTGTGCGCATGTCAGGGACAGTGGGTAACATCTGTTGCTTCTCTTGATTGCTTTCCACCTTGATTTTTTTGAGACACTATCTCACCAAATGTGAACCAGAGCACCCCAGGGATTCTCTTACCTCTGCCTGCCTCTGTGGGGTTACAAATATATGTGACACACTTGGCTTAACACATGAGTCCTGGAAATCTAAACTGGGGTACTCATGCTAGCTAAGTGGACAGTCTACCACCAACCATTTCCCCAGACCCCCACAATGGATATAGCCTAAATTACTAATTTTTCCAGAAATTCATAATCAAATGCTTGAATCTTCTTGATGTAGGATGGTGGAAGGAAGTTGTTCACTTTGGAACTGCCATTTAATAAAATATTGAGAAAATAAAATTGAGAAACTTTATACTTGCATGCTAGCTCCTGATGATTTTTTTTCTTTTGAAGAAGAAAATGATCTAGGATAGGTTAATTTTCTGGGAAAAGACAGCTTGACATGGAAGTGTGTGTGTGTGTGTGTGTGTGTGTGTGTGTGTGTGTAGTTGGGGGTGGGGACAGATCTGAGCGACCTGAGAAAAAACAGGAACAAGGAAAAGAGAGCTGAGGAAAAGAATATGGTTGTGTGGATTTATTTTTGTAAAATTGAGTGTTCGGTGTTCTCTGTGAAATATTATTCATATTTTGGACCTGGGCTCTCATGGTGTTTGTTACAGTTACTTCAGCCTGTATTTGATGCAAAATACTGACAAGCTAAGCCCTCTGCTGAATGAGGCATTCCCACAGCCTGAATAGAACATGTTAATAGTTGATGAAGCTGGGAAGAGAATGTGAGGACTCTTCTGGTAACTTCCGCTACATATTTTTATGAGTCTGAAATGATCAAAAAATATGGGCAGTGGGAGGAAGGATAATAATATGATCAAAAGAGAGTGTATGAAAAAAATTAAAAGCTAATAAAAAAGGCAGTTAAATTCCCACAGGAACTAGGGTAGCCAAGATGTCCATCAGTGTTTGCTTGACTACAAATGGGGTCCTTTGACTCTGTCTACCTGTGAGAACACAAGGAGCCTCTCTCATACGTAGACCTCAGGAGCAGTTCGACCTGGAGGCTCCTGATTCTAAATCAAGACCTGCAGTTACTCCCATGACTAATTCTTCTTACAGATGCCCGCCACCACTCACTATTGGAGTACATTCACCTCCTCCGAGTATTTCCTTTTCATCTTCTCTGTTACGAGTTATCTATCACCATGCAGCAAATTTTCCACCTATGTGTACAATGGCTTAAAACAACAGCAAACCGTTGATTATCTTTCTGGATCACAAACTCCGGGTGGCCTGACAGGCGGTTCTGGCTCAGCACCCTTAAGGGTTTAGTCAAGACAGGGTCATCAGGAGATCTGATTGGAACTGCAGGCCCTGTGCTCATGGACACAGCTACCAATATGAGGTGTGTTGTTGGCCCCCCTGGTACACCATGCTCTATGCTCCCCCTGGTACACCATGTATGTCTTTCATACATGGTCAAAGCCAAGGCTACTAATCCAGTCTAAATTTTATGTCCCACGGCTTCTGACATGTCTTCCTCAGACTCCATTTTCATCCAAGTCAAGTTCAAAATAGTGAAAGAGCTTGAGTACCTGCTTTGAGGCCTAGGAAGATTAAGGATTTTTGATGTGGGGGCTCCTGGCATTAACACTAGATGCCATTCCAAAGAAACATGTGCCCTGGAGGGGAGAGTGGTGGATGGGGTGACACAGCAATCCTTTAAAGAGTTTCTAGAAAAGAGTAATGACATTGAATACTAGAGGTAGAAGCAGCATTCTATGTCCACACACATTGCTGCCTCTCCACTTAAAACCAAGACAGCGGTGATAATGTTTATGTAGAAACCACCCTCTCCACTTAAAACCGAGACAGTGGTGATAATGTTTATGTGGAAACCACCCTTTTTTGGCTACCCACTAATTTTTGAGAATATTCACAGTCGTAATTGGCTTTAATGTGTTCTAATTAGAGCAAGGTGGTTAATGGATCTGTTCTAAGTTTTTTTTTTTTTCTGAAGCCCTAAAGAAACATTTAGGAACTGCTTCTAACCTTTCTAACAGTTTCTCCCTTGAGTCTTTTAACAAGGCACTGGCACTATTATCACTTCAACAGGTAGACATATTTCCCAGAACAGCAGTAAACAAATTGATAACAGTCCATTTCCAAGAAGTGAAAACCTTCAGGCTTCAGAAAAGACTGTTAGAAGTTGTGTAGTGGGAATGAGTGGGTAGACAGAGGCAGAGATGAGGGTACTTGGAGAAGATTCCAGGAAGTGGTAAACAGACCAATATACTTATTTCTTTTCAAGATTTACAGGATCAAATATGACCAGATAATAGGAAGTCAAAAGGGCTTGGGTTAGTTACATAAATTAAAAGTCTTCAGAGAATTGAATTGCATGCCATGCTTTCCCTATAGAACACACCCTGTAAAGTACATACACACTTTACACATTCCTTATAGAATTGTGTAACTTCAGGATTAGGGATGGAGCCTAGCTGGCAGAGTGCTTTTTTAGCATGGAGGAGGCCCTGGGTTCAGTCCCTAACACCACACAGAACAGGAAGTGGTAGCACATGCCTGTAATTCCAGTCCTTAAGTGCTAGAGTCAGAAAGATCAGGTGTTCAAGACTATTCTTGGTAACAGAAAGTTGAAGACCATTCTGAGACACATGGGTCCCTGTCTCAAAAACAAATGCATTATTTCAAAGCTTTGGTTTTTGACAAGTGTTTTCTTCAGCTCCTGTTATGGCCTGGTTCACAAACACTGCTTCTCTAAGGTCATAGCTGGGCGCTCCTAGAAACTGAAGAACTTTTTCTTTTTATAATCTGTGCTATCACAGGAAGCAACTGCCTGTTCTTTTCTCTGCTCTCATACATGGCTGCCAGCTCTCCTCTCTTTGTTTTGACTTCTCTACAGTCTCTGTGATGACTCTATTTGCATACACGTCCTACTCTGGGACATTCCCTTTACACAGACACTTCATCTTCTAGGTTCTTCTTGGCTGAGCCAGCTACTCCAGCAGTCATCCCAGTACCTATTTCCTGACTTCCTCCCAAAAGACAACTGTCATGAACAAGACAGAGCTCTTTGTTTAGTAATCTGAATTCTGCGGGCTAGTTCCTGCTAACTGCTATGGGACACAATAGTTGTTGATGGCCCTCTCCCTCCCTCCTTCCTTCCCTCCCTCCCTCCTTCCCTCCTTCCCTCTCTTCCTCTCTCCTTCCCTCCCTCCCTCCCCTTCACTTCTCATAATTCTGTACTCTCACCCTCTCTGCCCCTAGAGAATCTTAATGGGCATGTTATTTATTAATGTGAGCCTGGACAGAATAGATGACAAGGAGAAGAACGTTACTGTGTAAGCACATTCAGGAAAAGGAGCTTAGCCACTGGCTATGCTCTGTCCTCAGTTCTTATCACAGGAAGAGAAATTTCAGGATAAAGAGGGGCCATAGGTCTATCTATGTCTTCAGCTGTCTCCAGGACCTTTAAGACCATGTAGGACCTAGCTTTTTTCAGCACTGATAAGACTGCTTCTTCCTTAGGAAGAAGTCAGGTACGCAACAGTGATGTAGTCTTGGAACACCAGTCCATTTGCCAGAGGGGAGACTCCTAGCCTGCAGCTGTGGGCTGTTCGTCTCACTATGAGAAAAGTTCACCCAGGCTCAGGGCAAGTCCTGCAAGTAGCATTCTAGGCTCAGTTGTTTCTTGGGTTCATGCTTAAGGGCAAGGGGTGCAGAGCTGCAGCCTATCCATCCGTAGTCCACACTGGCTGGCACCAGGCTCAGCAGCTGCAGGTCTCTCCACTGCCTGCTTGATGCTGTGGACTGTCAATCACACGTATCAGAAACTGGACATGAAGTAGCTGATAGAGGTGTAGAAAGGGACTTTGCTGGTCAAACTGGAGGAAGTGTTTCCAAGTCTTGAATGGAATAAGGTTGCAGACTGCTGAATTCTGGGCCTCTTCTCCAGCTCATGCTCAAGAATGAGCCATATGTCCTGGTCAGATAGACTAAGTATCAATGAAAGTTCTCGTTCATTTATTCACTTATAACACACATATACACACACTCACACACACATATTCACAGATACATACTCACATACCCACATACATACACACTCAATCACACACACACACTCATACACTCATACACTCATTCATGCATACCCATCCACATAATACTCACACATACAACTAACACATATATTCACACATATACACACATTACATTCAGACACACACACACACACACACACACACACACAGAGAGAGAGAGAGAGTAAGTGCTCCATACTTCTAGAGCAGTTTCAGGCCTTCGCTGCTATGCTCACAGCAGCTTTCCTGGGCATAAGCTACAGTCTTACCACTCTGAATTCTTTCAACCATTCCTTCAGATGTAAGACTCATCATATTCTCTCGGCTCTTCTTCCTGGCAGTCTGCTCAGGGTCTTGGGACCCCTCACTGGTAGCTTATATTTGATGTCAACCAAGTATAGCCATCGAAAGCAATTTGGGCAAAAGCAGGAAATAATATGTCATAGAGAAGTTGCCTTCAAAAGGAAATTTCTTTCTCTCTAGGTACAAAATAGCCTTCCTTGCCTAGTCCAATAGCACAGGGTCCCTTCTCTCTACCTAACCAATGTGACTGAGGTACAGATATATCTGTAGGAGCTAGAAATGTGAGCGACAATATATCAATGTAAGTCCATGGCCTTCCAAAGCTAGCCCTAACTCATGAAAAACTCTTTTGTGGCATTATCAAATAGAAGACCGTTCACAACCTGAAACCTTCTCACATAACAACATTGTCTCAGTAAGGTCATTCCCAGTCAGCTTCAGCTACTCAGCCTTCATCTCTTAACACCCACTGCTAATATGCAAAAGCTTCACTTTCTAAAACCACCAGATGCTTGCTGGGGAGATAGTTTAAAAGAAAACATGTGCATAGCTATTATCAACAATCCCATTTATGGAGCTACTCAAGACATTTAGATAAAATGAATCAAAGGGAAAAATGTGTTTTCATGGTCTCAGGGAGGTTAGAATTCTGGACCACAAACACTCACAAGGACAAACAGTGTCTCAAGGAGCCCTCGGGGTTTGCATTGAGAGGCCAGAGGAAGGGCAGGGATCCTCTTAAAACTGTGAAGAGTGGTGGCTGGGTCCGAGCCAGCATCTCTTGAGAGTTCCAGAAGAGGGGACCAGAAATTAACTCATAAGTTCACAGAGGGAAAAACATGCTTAAGACAAAGAGTTGTCCTCAAAGGACAAAAGCTGAGGGGAAACAAGGAAGGGGAGCCACTTTAGTAAAATCTACAGGGTTCTAGCTGCCGGAAATGGTGTGCAAACCCCCATGGTTTGCTTTGTACCGTCAGTGTACCATTGAGCTCCAACAGGAAACAGTTCATAATTAAAGTCTACCATGGGAAATAGACAAGCATGTTAACAGCCTACAGTGAGAAGCACAGTTAGTGGAGGGATAAGAGTCCAGTGTGATGGGAGACTCAGCTCCAACGTACCCAGGTTGTAGGTATCGCTATGGACTAACTGGGGGCCAGGGTGGATCCAAGTCACAATGGGAACAGACACAAATTGCCCAGAATCAAAAGAGGCATTTAATAGTGAGATACACATTTTGATTACCCACACACACTACAAGCCAGCTACCAGACTTAGAATTATGCTCTCTTTTACAATCTGATTAGTCACTAAACTGAGACAGAGTCTCCTGTGTCAGAACAAGACTACTTTGTCAACAACAGTTTTAATTATTTTAAATTAATACTTAACAACCATGGGACACACTTTAATGTGAAGTAAACCCTGAGATCTTCTCTCAGTATCTGCCAGTGTGATAGTAAGTCAATAGGTCTCTGGGTGCTCTCTGTAATAGGCTCTGTGGCCAAGATGTCCCACCAGTGTGCTTTCAGGAAGATCAATAATTACAATTAAAATGTAGTGATTACAATTTTCAAGGGCACAACACTGTTCTAAGCGCCTTCTCTATACATGACATCAATGAGGACAGTTGTGTAAGCAGAAATGAAGGGTGCCCATGACCTAGGACCACTGTGGTAGGGACGTAAAGATACAACCACAGCCTGAGCAATAAGGGTTGGTGAGTGGGGCTCTTACAGGGGAGCCAGAGAACAGAGGCAGGGCACTAACAAGCCCTGGGACTCAAAAAACAAACAAGCAAAACAAAACAAAAAACCCAAAAGTAACGCAGCAGGAATGGAACGGTGTTAATCTGGTATTTCAGATTAGCTCCAGTTTACCTCACAACAAAGGGTAGGAAACTGTTGGTTGAGGGATGAACAATTTTTGACATGATACCCAGACTGTGCTGCATAGTTTTTATGTTAAATCGACGCAAGCTAGAGTCATCTGTGGAAAGAAAACCTCAGTGAGAAAATGCTTCCACCAGACTGGCCTGTACACAAGCCTCTAGTGCATTTTCTTGACGGATGATTGACTTGGGAGGGCTGACCATGCTGTGGGTGATTGCCGTGGTTCCGGGTGTTAGAAGAAAGTGGACAGACCCAGCCTTGAAGAGCCAATCTGGAAGCAATGTTGCTCCTTTCTGTCTGCTTCAGTTCCTGCCTTTTCTTCCTGCCCCGACTTCCTTCATTGATGGCGTGTGGCTGAGAGCCTTGAGCTGACGTAGACCCTTGTTTCCTGTAGTTAGCTTTAGTCGTGGTCTTTATCACAGCAGACAGAAGCAAAAGACACAGCCCTCCTCTAAGATCATCACTAACGAGTAAGGAACATTTGTAGGATGCAGAGCTGTCTAAATAGTGTGGTGTAGGTTCGATGGACTAGTTCAAGTAATATTGGTTTAAGGTGGTTCACAAAACTTTGAAAATACAGAAATTGGACTAGAAAAGCAGAGAGTACAGACAAGGACCAAGTTACGAGAAGGAGTGTACTCTGGTTGGGTGATACTGAACATGGCCTCTAGCTTTCCATGCATGAGAGTCACTGAGGGAAAGAGACCTTCCTGAGTCTACTCCAGACAACCTGATTCTGTTGGCACAAGCTGGAGAGTGGAGATTAGGAGCATTTGAACAAATACTCAAGAAATTAAGATGCAGAAAGCTTGGTAAAGACCACATCTTGAGAAAAATTGAAAATCTCAGGGGGAAAAATGATAGAGCCAGAGAAAAATAAATAGAACCCTAAAAGAATTTCACAAAATCACAATACTGGTACATTCCAGTGCACACTCACCATGTCTGTTCACTTGCTGTCTGCTCTCTGCTGAGTTCCCTTAACATGACTAGTATGTGTGTGTACATGTATGTACATGTGTACATGTGTGTACATGTATGTGCATGTGTGTCCTGTTGACCAATGTGAATGCCACATGCTTGACTGGATGCCAGAGTCCACTCTAATTGTTTACTTCTTAGTTCACATTCCTGAGTGATTTCTTCTGCCAAAAGCCAGGCAGGGTTCATCTCAGATGTGCATGCTGACTGAATCACACCTTGTAGGGTAAGAAACACACAAAGAAGTGAATCTCTTCTGATAAAACTTTACATTCGAGAAGGAAGATAATAAAGAATTAACTTTAAGGAATTAGAAATGAGAGAATGTTTTAAAGATTTCTTTTTCTTTTTCTTTTTCTTTTTTCCTTTTTGGTTTTTCAAGACAGGGTTTCTCTGTGTAGCTCTGGCTGTCCTGGAACTCACTCTGTAGACCAGGCTGACCTCGAACTCAGAAATCCTCCTGCCTCTGCCTCCCAAGTGCTGGGATTAAAGGCATGCGCCACCACAGCCAGGCTAAAGATTTCTTTTTAATTACTGGAAACATTAAATTTAATATCCAGTCTTTCACATAGGTATGAAGAAATATGCATACTATTTTTTTCAGTTGCATTTCTTGGATTATTTCACCAAAGCATGTTACACAATTGAATAAATTTCCTCAAGAGATGCGATCAGACAGCTGATTGAAATGAAGAGCGAACTGTTTGAAAACATCTTACAGTGGGGAAAAAATAGACACCACTGAAGTGTTGCCTTTTTAAAGAAAAAAAAAAATCATTTCCCCTGTAATTCAAAGTTCCTTTTCTGTGTCCTGCCCTATGGTCCCATAGGCCACTGCACTGCCAGCAAGAGCCATAGTCATGGGCAGCACAAGCCAGACAAGGGGCAGGGCAAGCTGGAGGCTGGCCCTGGCTGGCAGCAGGCTGCCCTCCCTCCTTCCCTGAAGGAAAGAGTAGGAACAATTTGACTTGAAAACCAGTTAGTGTGAGAGAAGCCGATCTGAGGGCTTGTATTCAAATACCAAGTGCACAGAAATTAAACAAACAAATACCGCAGCCTACCTCTAATACAGGGCAAGCCGCTACCCCAGACCCACCCCAGTATGCCTGTGACTGAGAGGTCCAGGACAACCCTCATCTTAGGCCAAACTACTCTTTTAAGCATTGTTTGCATAGCTAAAGCAATCGCGAAAGTACAAGTAAATAGACTGAAAGTATAAAATCCACGTACTTTCTGAAAAAGCCAAGTTGTACGGGAGTTAGATGCACCAGGCTTGCCCAGCACTGGGCGTTGAGTATGGTTTAGGGGTATGGAGAATAGGACTCCAGGGTCCACTTACCCCCAACCTATTTTCAAAACCTATTATTAGTGGCAAGCACGGGACAAGGGGTGAGCTGGAGAAATGTGGGACCTCTCTTCTTCACAGTATGCTGGTGGGGACATTATATAATTTCCCTCCACTGACCACAGAGCTGCTAGCCACTTCGGCTTTCAGTCCTGCACACTGTTGTTGTTATACATTGCCATGCACAATAGAGTTGACCACAAATATAACTGTGGAGCTGTAAACAGTGAAATCCCAGGGTTTGTGGAGCAGTCGCTCAATAGGAAGGAGATTCGTGACTTTTTGTGGGAATTTATAGTTTGTGTGGGATCCTGTGGTTAAGAATGTTTGCAATGTGCCTTTTAGTAGAAAATTTCAAAATAAGGAATAACAAGTTAAAGAGCTGTACGTTAACACTGTGTGCAAATATATATACTTTCAGTGGTCGATTTATTTCATCCTTACCATCCTATGTACACATTTTAGTTATATGAAGGTTTTATTTCATATACCCTATCTTCCCTTCTGTCTTCAATATTTAAATATCCAGGCTACAGACACTGACTCCTAATCTCATCAATTTATGCATATTCCCCATCTTAGTTAGGGTATTACTGCTGTGAAGAGACAGCACGACCAAGGTAATTCTTAAAAGGAAGCCATTTAATTGGGGCTGCTTACAGGTTCAGAGGTTCAGTCCATTATCAGTATTGTGGGAAGCATGGTAGCATCTAGGTAGAGACAGTGCTGGAAGAGCCTAGAGATCTACATCTTGATCTGAAGACAGAGAGGAGAAGAGTGTCTTCTGCAAGCAGCCAGGTCTCTTCTGCACTGGATGGAGCCTGAGCACTAGGAGACTTCAAAGCCCGCCCCCACAGTGATGTACTTCCTCCAACAAGGCCACACCTTCTAATAGTGCCACTCCCCATGGGCCAAGCATATTCAAACCACCACAGCCCCTAAAAGAAGGTCCATAGAACAGCCACCCCGAGACACTCGCTATGATCTTGCTGTTCCAGCTACTTCTAAACATTGACAATTTCAGTTTTAGAAGTGTGACCTCAAACATTGAATTTAAAATGCTATTAAAACAGGAACTCCTGAGTAGTTTCTCCTTAATTTTCAGACAGCCTCTGTTGTCTTCTGCCTGCTTCAAGGAGGTTTGGTTTAGTACAGTAAAAGCTCTCATTTTTTCTTATTAAAAATGCCAATATGCCGGGGAAGGAACATTCATTATACCTCATTAGCTTGTTGAACTTCTATGGTATAGAGTCTTCTCTAAAAATTAATAAGAAGGAGGTATGTTGGGAAGCAAGATAGCGAGATCCGTTCCTGAGGGAAGGAAGGACTGTTATTAAGGTTACTGTGTGCAAGGCACATGCCATAGGTATGCAATATATCATCACTGATTAACTGACATGATGTAGATAAGTTCATAAATGAGATCATTGTGGTACAGAGAGCTAAGGTTAATTGTTTAACTCCTAAGCGCTGAATATCCACAGGGAGAGGTGCACAGGTACAAAGGCCTGGCTTCTTCTTCTTTTTTTTAAACCATCCTGCAGGCTGCACGCATACAGGTCCCACTGTGGAATCCAGTAAAGCTCGCCTACCTATCAAGTCTCAAGACTGAGCAGGAGCAGGCATCTGGGTATCGCCACCCCCAAGTAGACCACACAGAATGCTCTGTTGCAACAAAAATGGTTATCTGGCTCTTTTGCTGACCAGCCTACACTAATCCTGAGTGAAAGCAGACCTTGCATTCTGGACATAGCCAACAAGAGCTACAACTCATGTAATGTCTCTCATGGAAGTGGAGGGGAAAAAGGACCAGTAGTCATTTGCTTCCCTCTTCAAACTCCCAAAGAGTAACCATCACATCAACTGTTCTTTTCTTGTTTTTTAAAAGTTTTTATTTTTATTATTTTTAACTATGTATGTGTTTGTGTGCCTGCATGTGGGTATGTGCCAAGAGACCAGAGGTGTTGGATTCACCTGGATCCAGAATTACAGGTGGTTATGAAATGGCTAATACAGGTGCTGGAAACAGACTATGGTCATTTGCAAAAGTAATTAAAGCTCTTAACATCTGACTGAGCCATCTCTCCAGTCCCAAGGCAATTGTTCTTATACATGAATGTGAGGTGGACTCATGAGAGACATAGAGTTATCTTACTTCCTGAGGAGACATGGTCAGACATCTCTTCACCTTCCATGGGGCATGGATGGAAGACAGAAAAATAGCTTTACTCAAGTCTAGCTTTGTGAGCCTGTGAGTTTGGGAGATACTTATACAAGTACAGAGTTGGCATTACATAACAGAAAAAAAGAAGCTGTTTGCTTTACCAGAAATCCCACCACAGCATAAGTGACAGCTCATAATGGTGACACTGAAGAGCCCATCATCTGAGAGATGGCCAATGTCTTTAGAACCTTTGAGGTCCATATGGATCTCGTAGCTTTCTGTTTCTCAAGCCTTGTAACTTTGTCATCTCCTTGGGTCCTCTGAGTCTGTCTCCTCCTTCTAAAAAGGAATAGTTCTATTTGGGGGAAATAGTTACACGATACACGGCATAGATATCTGCACTAGTCCAGGGTCACCTATCTAGAAAGGACTATAAATAGTGAGACTGTAAAAAGGGACCAGAAAAGGGAGGGTTGGCATTGAAGCATTTTAGACACATGGTGTATCAATGAACCACCATAAGCTAAGAAGGCTCTTTCCTTCCTGTACAATAAATCTGCTCCAAAATGTGGATCCACACCAGTCATCTCCTATGACACTTGTAGTGTTACCAAACTATCTCATTAAATTCAATTCCGAGGAAGCACAAATTAAAGATAAATGAAGACATCACCCTGGAGATAAAACATTGCTGGAGATAAAACACAGTACCTCATATGTACTAGGCAAATGCCCCAACACTGAGCTACTGAATTATATGTTAGCTCCCAAGCCCCTTTATTTTTTTTTAAGCACATTTCATATATATACATATATACATATATGCATATATGCATATATATGCATGCATGTGATGGATTTTGATCATATCCATCTCCCTTTATTCTCTGTCTTAGGGTTTCTATTGCTATGACAAAATACTATGATCAAAAGCAAGTTCATGAGTAAAGGATTTATTTGCTTACTCTTTAATATCATAGGTCACCATTAAAGGAAGAAAGGAAGGATGTCAGGGTAGAATTCTAACAGGGTGGGAACCCAGAGGCAGGAGCTGATGCAGAGGACATGGAGAAGTGCTGCTTGCTGGCTTTCTCCTTGAGGCTTGCTCATCCTGCTTTCTTATAGCACCAAGAACCACCAGTCCAAGGGAGAGGGACCATCCATGGTGGGCTGAACCTTCCCATATCAATCACTAAGAAAGAAAATACCCTATAAGCTTTCCTACAGGCCAATTTAATGAAGATATTTTCTCAAGTGGGATTCTCTCCTCTCAGTGACTCTAGTTTGAGTCAAGTTGACACCCTTATTCTCTTCCTGCCTCTGTTCTTCCCATTGCTATACCCAGTCAGTCCCCTCCAACTTTCTGTTGTGATCCAATGAATTTCACTAGTGTGGCTTGTATGAGCACAATTAGGGAGTTATTTACTGAATGCTGGGTAAGTTACCAGTAGCCACATCATAGATGATGTGCCGCTCCCCTATTACTTTTAGATTGTGGGGCTTCTCAAGGAGAACTCAGCATGAGTCTTCACATCATTCCTGAAGAAATGATGAAGGGGTCAATTTTGTGCAGATCTTATTCAATAGTATCTCTGTGTTTGTAATTGCAATAGAAGAAGTAAAATTTATAATTGTCTTTGGTGCCTGTATATCTCAGTTCAGATAACTCTGGACTTGATATAGCTGATCTAGTCGTTTTTTTAACTCCACATCTCTAGTAATCCTATGCAAATTTCCATTACAATGAAGAATTTATACTTTTTCATCCACATTGCCATTTTCTCTATTGGAGTCTTAGATGGTCATTCATTTGCATGGACTTATTACATTTCCTATGCATGGCCCTGAAGTCTCCTTGGGGTTCATCTTGCAGTCAGAGCACAGTGGTGACATCACACTAGTCACAGAAACTACTTAAAGGGGAAAACACGAATCTTGGCTTTCAGTTTGAGAGAGTTCAGTCCAGATGGCAGTCAGGGCATGGCAAAGCAGAACAGGGCTACCTTCAGGATGAATCTTGTCCACTCAGTTAATTCTCCTGACTCACACTCAGACACACCTAGAAGTATATCTCAGCCTCCTATGATTTTCCATATCCAGTAAAGCTGACAATGAATATTAATATACCAAGTCTATCCCTTGTGTGTTTAACACTTAACTATGTCACTTTAAACCATCATATACCACCCTAACCCCCACAAAGCTTTTGTATAGCTCCTAATACAGTATGTATTTAGCCCATTTTGGCTGTCCCCAGAACTTTAACAGTTCCAGCATTGTTTCAAAGTCCAAAGTCTCATCTGTAACTTAGAGCAAACTCTTAGGTGTGATGTCATTACATTCACGGGTTCCTGTCTACCAATTTGAGCATGTGATATCCTGATGCAAATTGTCCCACCCCAAGACTTGATCAAGCCTGCCCCCTGGCTTGGTAAGTCCTACCCCATGGCTTGGTCAGTCCCACTCCCTAGCTTGGTCAGCCTCACTCCCTAATTTGGTCCATCTCACCCTCTAGCTTGGTTAGTCTCACCCAGTGGCTTGGTGAGTTCCACCCCTGACTTTGCTACTTTCAGCCCATGAATTTTCTTTCTTTGGCTGGTTCTACTCATCACCTACAGCTTTCTTCAGCAGATGTTCTACATTTCTAGCACTTTCAAGCTCTTATAGTCTCTATTGCAACTTTGCCTTTTACTGTCACATTGCCTTTTCAGGGACTCCTTGTAAGTAATGCAATCTTCCTATATGTTGCCTAGTCTTCCACTTGCAATCTACATGCCTATAAAAACTACAGTCACCTAGAAGTTCCCAAGACCTGACACCAGTTCAAACAATAGCTGGCATACCTGGGACCAGGGCTGCACTGATCTCTGGGAACCTGGTATAGGAGTCCTGCTGGCTCTTTCTTCTCAAGGAAAAGAAGCCTTTCTTTTCCCTTCTTCTCCTTCTTCTCCTTCTCCTCCTCTTCCTCCTCCTCTTCCTCCTCTTTCTCCTCCTCCTTCTTCTTCTCCTCTTCTGCCTCCTCCTCCTCTGCCTCCACCTTAGCCTTCTCCTTCTTCTCTCTTTTTTTTGTGTGTGTATGTATGTGTGTGCATGTATGTGTGTATGCATGCACATGATTCTGAGACTTGATCTTAGGTGTCACACATGCTAGGCAAGTACTCTCCCACTATACCTAACCTGAAGACTTCAATGGGTGGGGTCTGGACAACTTCCTACTGTCATGGTTGAAAGTGCTTGGCTTCTCTTAACGTCACCCGTGTCTTCAATAGACTCCTTTCTTGCTCACTCTTTCAATTTTCTCATTTTCTAGCCAGAATGATACTGTTTTTGAGAAAAAAGTAAGAACTTTCTTTTTTTCTGAATTTTCACTACAAATCTAGCTAAAAGCACATGCAATGACCATACCATACCCTGAGTGCTATGCGCTGTCCTTGGAGTTTCCTTGGAGAAATTAGTCTGCTACTTCAATGTCCTAAGAACCTCAAAATGTAGACAAATTACCTCTAATCCAGTTCTCACTGGAGTTTCCTTGGTCCCATCTATACCCCTTTGAGCATAACTTTTATCATTCAACTTTATATAGGCATTCTGGTCTTCTGAGTTCAGTCATTCATTAAGTTCTTCTTCCAGTATCCCAGGGATTTTCCAGCTGATATATTCAGAGTCTTCCAAGTTCCTTCCACAAATCTAGTGCAGTACTTCAGTACCTATCAGTATATTGAGAGGTAACAGGCTTCATTTGGTTTTGAATGGGACTAACATTTTTTTTTTATTTTACAAGTTTAATTTTTAATACAGTAAAGACATACTTTGTTGTAATTCACAAAACAGTGGTCCTTTGGAGGTCTCAGCGATTTGTGAATTTTAAAGATGATTGACAAGAATTTTGAGAATGTTGACATTATAGGTATTGTAAAACTCAGGATATTTCCATGAAATTAATCCTGTTGATCAGTGTAGTGTATATGTATGTATATACATGTATTTATAGTTTATTCTCTTCATACTCAAATCTGGGTAATAAGGAGAGAGATATTAAACCTGCAAGCCCTGTCCTCCTCTAATATTGTGAATGTTACTTTCAGCCTGTAGTGTTTTTCTAGGCTATTATCAGAATAAATTTTGGTTCTGGGCTCCCAAATACAGTCATACTTTTTTACCAGATTTATCCAATACCTATTATATAAATGTTATCTTCTTACAAATAGTAAAGAAAAGACTGACAAAATGCTTTTCTAACTGCCTCGAGCATCAGATATTAGATGGGAGAGATAATCTAGCAGACAGTGAGATCGGCTTGCTGGTGCTTGGGCACACAGTGATTCTGCATTTTCTGGTCCAGCTTCCTGTGGGCTGTCTGGGGCTGTCTACATCCTCTGGGCATCCTCCCAAGGGTGGAGCAAAAGCCATAATGGCATAACACCACTTTCCTGAGCATTTAAAAGTACAGCAGCTAAGCTGAGACCAACAGGAGAAAGCTTGAGCAAGCAGTGTAGACCAGCAACCTCTCCTGGTGTAGCAGTCATCAGTCCTTCCTGGAGACTCAACCCGGCTCAGCTCCAGGGATGGCAGGAACATGCAGAGAAAGCTCTGCTTCCGCGCCAGGCTTGGTGAATGAGTGTATCTCCAACTCATGAAGAAATATGGTCCATAAAGTCCCTCTCTGTCCATGTCTTGATGTTATTGGCCTAGCCAGTGAAACACAATCCTGAACAAATTCTGCTTTCTCACCCATTCCAAATTTTGTTCTATGAAAATGTATGTTCCCATTCCTTATATTTGTATAGAATATTGCAGCTCACAAAAACAAATTCACTGTGGGGGTCCCTCAAAGACACTATAAAATGGACTAGATAGGACTTACTGTTGTTATTTTATAGATCAGAAAACACAAAATGCAGAGAGCAGAAATTTATTACAGATCACCTTGGGGCATCTGCACATAGCCCATCTATGACAGTCACACATCAGGTGCCCTGAGGAGGCACGTGGTGCCCTGAGGAGGTAGGCAGCACCCAGGACAGCCTCTCACTCTACCTGAAAGGATCTAGCCACAGGATGCTCTCTGAACAAGTGTGTTTCAAAGGAAATTCTAGAAACAAAAGGAAGAAAGTAGTGATTGGAAAAGAAGAGAAAAGAAGCTGTGCCGGGTGCTGTCTGTAATCCCAGACACTCAGGAGGCTGAGGCAGGAGGTTATATATTTGAAGTTTGGCTGGGCTACAAATCAGTTTACCACAAATCAGTTTAAGCCTGTCTGACCAACTTATTGAGATCCTATCTCAAAAAACAAACAAAATGCAAAACGCCACGAAATCTGTGATCTCTCTCTCTCTCTCTCTCACTCACTCTCACTCTCTTATTTGTTATACACAGACAGGCTTAGGTCATCTTCTGTCAGCCTTCAGGGATTTAACAGAGTCTGAGCTGTATGTTATCATCACTAGAAATAGTGCAAACACCTGCTGATCCATCACGGTAACCAAGATGACACATCCAGGTGCTGAGGTGGTTGCAAGTCCTGGAGAGGAGCGTTTGGTGAACGTTTACCAGGTGTTTTTCATAGGTCCACAAGTGCGGGCCCCACTGGTCCCAGTCCTCAGGTCCTGAGAAAAGACTGTCCTGGTGCCGGCCGTGCTGGAGATTCATTGGCAATTAATTACTTCTCAGTTGCTGCTCTAAGCACAAAAGGGACAAAAATTGCTTTCATTCTATTGAAATCGCAAAGAGGGCTAAAAACATCCATAGGCTTTGCCTGGCCCCTGAGTCAAACTTTTGTCTTTGATATATTGTTGCTTATTTTAAAAGTCTTTGAACATGATAACAAAAAGATGCATTAACACAAAATAAGGTTCAAAACCATGAATGAGGTGAAGTCAAATGTGAAGTTGGCAGGGATCCTGCTGCCCTGTGGGAGTGGACATCCATCCAGACAGTCTGACCCAGGTAAATAGCCATGCTTCTGTTTTGGTAGAATGAGAGTCTATAACAAAAATTATAAGATTTATGAAAACTGCATCTTATTTTTATCTTGCCTTGAAATGTATATTCTTCATGTATCCTAGATTCTAATCTGTCTATGAACACTGTCATGGTGGTAGCTTTTGGTGTTTTGCTTATATATTTATTGATTGATGGATTGGTTGGTTGACTCCAGCTCTTGACCACCAAGTAGTGTGGACCTCTGGTGAACATTCACCAAAGCGAGCAGCGGCAGTATCTGCGCTCTCTCCTCTGGAGGACGTCTACCTGCATAACCATCACAGCTGCCCACCGAGGCTGCTAAGGCAGCATCAGGAGTCTCAGCAGGCTGTTGTTGCTTTTTTCCAAGTGGTAGCAAACCTTGAGTGCAACATTTGGAAAACATGTTTGAAACTAGTCAAGTATTTCGAAAACATTTTAGAGGGATTTAAATGAGATAGCTCCTCTCCCAACAGTCCTTTGTCTAGGTCTTTTGGATGAAGAGTTGAATGATGAGAAAAAAAAGCAGTCACTGTGTACATATGAGTCAATCAAGCACATCAGTGCCCATGTCTTCAAAGGACTGACATTACTTCTTGACACCATTTTTTTTTTATCAAAGAAACCAGTTCCTCTGTTTCATAAAGTAATATAATCAATTTAATGGAGTCATAAATTTTCATGGGATGTAATTCACTGACAGTCTGTCCAAGAATTTATACCCTGAAGCTATGTTTATGTCTATACCAAAAATTTATTGGCTGAAGTTCAAAATTTTTAAAATAATGTTGTGTTCTCCTTGATAGAAAGTATGTTACCTCACTCTCACATTCTCTTACTCCCTCTCTCTTACCTTTCTCCTCTCTCTCTTGCTCTCTTGCTCTCTCTCTCTCCTCTCTGCTCTTTGTTCTCTTCTCTGCCTTTCTCCCTCTCCTTCTTTTCTCTCTCTCTCTCTTTCCTCTCCTTTCTTTCTCTCTACTTAACTAGTATATTTCTCCTCCCTACAATAAAATAACTCCTTCATTAAAAAAGAAAGAAAGTATGTTACAACAAAAGACCATCTCTGAAACATCCAACAAACACCCAGGAAAAGCAGTGATACTTCCATCTGACAGGTAAATCACAGTGATGGGATATTTCCATCTGACAGGTAAATCACAGTGATGGGATGCTTCCATTTGACAGGTAAATTACAGTGATGGAAAAGCTCTTACGTGAGAGAGAAGGTAAAAAGTGTCCTCACCTCAGTTCCAATTGGAGATTCACAATGGTCCTGATAAATAGCCATTGTATTAGTAATAATGACTAGGAGCATGAACTCTAGAGGATGTAAGACTGGCCTTGCCACTTGTGGCTTCTATAGAAGAAAAAATGTTCCCTATATATTCTGTGAGTAAAGTTTTCATATTAAATGAGGAATAACAACAACAAAAGACATTGACAGAATAACAGCATACAAGGTGTATTTGATATTGCCATTTTTATCTGTACAGGAATTTACAGAAAAGAAAAAATAACTAAAGAAGTAAAGACTTGGGCTGGGCAGTGGTGGCACACACCTTTAATCCCAGCAATCAGCATTTGGAAAGCAGAGGCACATGGATTTCTGAATTTGAGGCCAGCCTGATTTACAGAGAGAGTTCCAGGACAGCCAGGGCTATACAGAGAAACCCTGTCTCGAAAAACAAAAAAATAAAATAAAATAAAATAAAATAAGTAAAGACTTGGGGCCTGCATAATATTTTATCAAGAGATAATAAAATATGAAGAAAAAAACAGAGAAATAAAAGGAGCTTTAGGCTTCTAAGGGCAGGGTGCTCTGGGAAACCAAATATATAAGGAAAATGATAGATAGACATTATTGACTCAGATTTGTTTACATAGAATCTTACTTGTATTAACTCCATAATGCATAATATGGTAACTCCATGTGTTACCATACAGGCAGGTTTCTTCTTTAACGGGGACATGGAGGGGACATGGAGGGGAGATGGAGGAACCTTTACAGGGTGCTCTGTGACCTGCTCTTAAGAATACAGGGTAAGAACAGAGAACTCCCTCCCTGCTTTTTCTCAGTTCTCTCAAACTCAAAATAATCCTTATGCCAAAGTGGCACATTTGGTAACAACACATTTTTATCCCTTTAAGGCCCTAAGACTTTCAACAAGTTCCTATACTTTTAAAAGTACAATCATAGTGTCTGGTCAGAAGGATGCTGTAGTCATTTACAGGACAGCCCAAATAAGGAACTCGGCAGAGAATTTGATTCATAAAATCCAATAAAAGATATGTAGTATTCTTATTTTGTCTCCAAAACCACTTTTGTACTTTCACTTACTTATAGCAGGTAATATCTATCAAGTAGGAAGTATATATTGACTTCCAGAAGGTGGACCAATGGGGAAAATAACAGCAAGATCATTTAGTCTATGGGGAATTGAAATCTGAATACTGAAGTTAAAGGTAACACACAAGGTTGAAGTTGAGGACTACAGATTTCAGGTCCAGCTATGACTGTAACTCTATAGGTGCATGTGTGAGTACGTGTGTGCGTGCTTGTGTGTGTGTGTGTGTGTGTACATGTGCACATGCACACACACAGATCATTACTCTTATAAACCAGGTAATCACTTTGACCCCTTTACATGAGTCACCAAGTCATGTACATACTGCTAATTCACACCATTGCTTCCTTTCAATTCCTAGGGCCATCTGGTAAACCTAGATTGATGTAATGCCCCCTATGCAGTCTTCTAGTATTTGTATTTTCCAACAAATCCTATATCCTACCAACTAACAATTACTGTCAAAACTCATCATAATTGTTAAACTTATTTCCCCACTAGATAGTTATAATCCCTTGGAGGAGCTCCGAAAAGACAACACAATCCTGCTTTAACAGCCTTAACAGCTGGATTTCTCCTGGGTTCCTCCTGGAACTCAGGGAGCGAGTGTGGGTGGGGAGAGATCTTAGGAAACTTACATTTGGAGAATGAGCACCCAGGATCAGGCTCCCTACAGAGACTCCAACTTTATTACCAACCAGTTTAACCCAAAAGTTCAGATATTCTGAATTACAAGACAAGTGTTATATGTATTTCCTTGTGGTAGATATCAAGGCTTTGGAATATGATATATAAACCACCATGTTTGCTGAATAAGCAACTAACATAACTTCCTCATAATCACATAGATTTAAATTATTTAAGTGTATGCATGTGGTGTTGCAGAGAAGGAGGAAGCAAGGGCAGCTGTGATGAGTTTTTGTGGATGCCTTGTCTAAGCTCACAGATGGTTCATGGAGGAAGGGCACAGGGATGTAAAAAGCTAGAAATTATTCGGCCTCTAAAGCAAGGCCATCATGGAGCTGGGAATCTGTCTTTCTATGTAGTGTTCCATTCTCCTTCCCCTACACTGTCTTTTCCAATGAGAAGGACACACAGAATATTACTGTCTGGGGCCTGACAGAGGTGCTTTTTAGAGTACAGTAATGAGAATCAGAGTTGAAGACTGATCATGTCACTCTTGTGGAGAGCTATCCATTCAACACAAACCTAGCAAAGGGCTTTGGTCTATGGGAGAGCCATTCTCTGTGGCTCCTGTAAATCCCCAGCTTTTGTTTCTTTCTTTTTTTTAGCTGCAATGCAATTTTTGAGAATAATGACTAGATTGCCACCTTCATATGTATTTCCTGAGTGATACTTTCCAACTTGTTTTTGTCAACAAATATTCTCTGGAATAATAATAGTAATATTTTGGGCCCCTATTATATTCAAGAATCTTTTAAAATCATCCTACATACAACCATCCTCATTTTATGATGAGACTGAAGAACAGTTTGGTTGCTATAAAGCCACCAACCTGCAGAGACCTAAGACCTACAGATTTCTTCTCAGGGATCTGTGTGCCTCTTACCCAGCTCAGTTTCCCTGCAGCCATAGCCTTTCACACCAAGCAAAATGGTGTTGGAGGCTCTGCCTCCAAGCAAGAGTGCTTACTCCTGAAGTTCCTTTTTGCTCTCTTCTCTCTTTAGGGTGAAGTCAGAATCAGACTTGGATGTTAAAAATATAGTCCTCATATTATTCCTTGTAAAGATTCAAGAGCAAATATGGGAAGAGAAGGGAAGCTGAGCTAATAACTCAGTGTGCGGCTGTTCATTATAATGCAATGAAGGAGAGGATCAGTCCACAATGGAGCCAAAAGTTACATTTAGAAGGTAAAGGAAGACATGTAGAAAGCACCTTATAAGAAATTCATGCTGCACTATGACGCCTTTGAAGCTGAAAGGCTGATGTATCAACAATCCTTTATAGGGAAGCCATTATGTGACAGGTCCAGGTGGCTGCAATATGTCTGTCTTGCTTCATGAGTTTCAACTTTCCTATGGAGTTTCTTATAAACTTTGCAGCATCTCTATGGTCCGGCTACCTACCATAACGTATTAAATGAGTTATGGTAAGTGGCAGCCCAGCAATATCAGAGAATTTTTTCTAAGACTGTATTTTATTGGATTCATTCATTTTTATGACTCTCTTGTCTGGAAAGATGGAATCTCAAGGCATTCTTGTGACATACTTTAGCTGATAATTGTAGTCTGGGACTTTCTCTTCTTCCTCTCTCTTTCCTTCCTTTTTTTCCTTCCTTGCTCTTTCTTTCTCCCTTTCCTCTTCTTTTTGTTTTTACTTTTAGCCCCACTAATGTGTTCTCCCCAGCTTTCATTCCTCCAGATCTATTGGCTAAACTGTTAAAAACAAACAAACAAACAACACCCAAGGGGATAGGGAAATGGCTCAGTGCATAAGTGTTTAACATAAAAGTGTGAGGACCTGAGTTGGAATACTCAGGGCCCACAGGAGAGCCGGAAGAGACAGCAGGCATCTAAGTCCCAGTGTTTCCACAACAGGATAGGAAACAAAGACAGTGGAATTGATGAGAGCTCCTTGGTTCAGTGAAGCTCAGTAAAGAGGCCCCACCTCAAATGAGAAGGAAGGCCATGACTACCGAAGTATGTCCTCTGATCTCTGTTTGCAAGCCTCCCATGAAGCTGTACACACACACACATGTACATGCATGCATACATACATATACTCATGCACACATACACTCATATACATACACACTTACACACCACACATATATATACACACTCTCCTCACATAAACACTAACACACACATATATACATACACACTCATATTCTCTCTCTCTCTCTCTCTCTCTCTCTCTCTCTTACACACACACACACACACACACACACACACACACACACACACACACACACCAAACCTAAGCCCTGGCACTCAAGTTTAATCAATTCAGACTGGCAATCCAGGATATCAACATTCCTTCTAATAGGTTTTAGTGATAAAAATGTAAAAAGGCAACCCTCTAGCCTATGAGAAGATCCTCTGAACTAGTGAAGGATGTCCATTTTTAACTTGGCTTTCTTCTCATTGTTTGCTTTGTTGACCTGGTCCTCGACCAGGCCCACGGTTACTGCTGGATTCACATTCTGCTTCTAGGCAGTCTGCTCTCAGGCCACCACTTTCCCAAGCTGGGCCTCTGAAACAAGCAGTTTCAAGGACTGGGCTTTTCGCAGAACGTGCTTGAAGACAAATGGATTTGGAGTCTATCAGAACTCGGGAGACCTTTCTCTACAAAACTAATGACAGCTGGGCTCAGTTGGAAAAAATACCAGGCCTCTCATATGAGAACCAGGCCCTGGTTCAGCAGAGTCCAGTTGCTAGTTTTTGGTATCCATTCTAAGAAGTTTTCATTTTCAGGAGAATGAAGTTCTGATCCTACCACAGACATTTTAACTTTGGAAAACAACTCTTTGTAGTTCTAACTTCTTCAAGGGTGGTGGTTTCCAGGCTCTTTTTTTTTTGTTTTGTTTTTTTGTTTTTTTGTTTTTGTTTTTTTTTTTTGTTCTCTGTGCTTGTAAATCCAAGGTCACTTGTAGTCTCTTCCCAAACCCATAGCCAGTTGGGGACTTGGTAGCTAAACTGCAAACTGAAGCCAGTTCACACTGCATCTCTCATTCAATGTGCTGTTTTCATACATTTATAAAATTGCTCCACAAATACTTGATTTTGGCAATACCAGATTCTTTACACTATATTCTCTCTCTCTCTCCCTCTCTCTTTCCCTCCCTCCCTCCTTTCCCTCCCTTCTTCTCTCCCTTCTTCCCTCCCCCTCCCTTCTTCCCTCCCTCCCTCCCCCTCCCTTCTTCCCTCCCTCTGTCCCCCTCCCTCCCTCCCTCTCCCTTCCTCCTTCCCTCCCTCCCCCTCCCTTCTTTTCTCTCTCTCCCCTCTCTCTCCCTCCCCCCCTCTCCCTCCTTCCCCATGGCACAAAGACTGGAATATGCTACAGACATAGGCCTGGTTGATGCCACATCATGACATCTCTTCTATTTAATAGTCTATGCAGTGTTTCTCAACCTATGGGTCATTAAACAACCTTTCGGGGGGTTGAGCAGCCTTTTCCCTGGGGTCACCTAAGATCACGAGAAAACACAGAGATTTACATAGGATTCATAACAGTAGCAAATTATAGTTAGGAAGTAGCATCTGAAATAGTTTTATAGTTGGAGGTCACCACTTGAGGTCACAGCATTAGGAAGGCTAAGAACCACTGTAATAACACATAATGATTTGCATAAAATATATGAAGCTGTCTTCTTAAAATACTGTTAAGACTTTTCTGTTGATAACATTCTCTGGTAACAAATTTGTATCATTTATTCATTGTGAACTTACAACCCTTCATTTCTTTTGTTTTCCCTCCCTCCCTTGTATTCTTCCTTCTTTCCTCCCTCCTTCTTATCCTTTCTCCCTCCATCCTTCCTTCTCTTCCTTCCTTCTTTCCTTCCTTTCTCCCTCTCACTCTCCCTCTCTCCCTTCCTTCCATCTTTCTTTCCTCCTTCCCTCTCTTCATCCCTCTTTCCTCCCTTCCTTCCTCCCTCCCTCCCTTCCTTTCTTCATCCTTTCCTTCCTCCCTCTTTCTCTCCCTTCCTTCCTTCCTTCCTTCCTTCCTTCCTTCCTTCCTTCCTTCCTTCCATCTTTCCTTCCTTCCTTTTGGGATCAAACCCAGGCCCCATGCACGTACTAAGTAGGACCTCTGCCACTAAGCAACATCCTTGGCTTACTTTAATTATTTCTGTTAGACCCAATGGCCTACTTTGCTGATGAGCATCCAAACTTTGAGAGTCAGAATTTAGTTTATTATTGTAAAATAATTATAATCTCATTGATTTTGAAGTTTAACTAAATTATTCTTGCATTGAATATTGAGTAAGGTTTGATTTATTTTCAAATAAGAGTTCTTGTGAGAGTTTTCTCTCTCACTAAAAGCCATTTTAAACATTGATCTCCATGTATTGCAGCAAATACTTTCAGGTTTATGGAATTTGAAACTTCCAAAAGAAGTTCAAAGACATTTCTTTGTTTTACTTAGACTTGTAGAAATTTCTAAGAATAAGGAAGCATTCCTGAATTCCTAGTAGTTTATAAAAATGAAATTATGCTTTCTGACATTGTACATTTAATTGATCATTAATCATATAGGCTTATAAATTAGAAAAATGGTTATATTGTTAGGCCAATAGAATTAAGCAAATTAAGAAACAATTGTATTTACAATGTTATTTCTACCATAGCTCTAGATATCATCCAAAATGTGCAAGTCTAATGACTCATTTGTTGAGGAAACATGAATCCCTTGAGTGTTCTATAACTCAGAGCGACATCAGCGTCTAGCATTCTTACCCACAAGGATTCATTTTTTTTTGCTATGTTATCCAGAAATAATAAATAATCACATTTTATGAAACCACAGATCCTATCTTCTAAGAATAGAATTTTAAATAAGATAGATAAAATTTGAAGTAAAATTACAAATTTTGGTGTCAGAGAGATGGCACAGTGGATTAGGGTGCTTGCTGCCAAGCTCAATGACCCAAATTCAATACCCTGGATCTACACAGTAGAAGGATCAATTTCTGCAACCTGCCCTTGAGCCTCCACATATGTGTGGCATATGTACCCTGCCATAATTAATAAGTAATGTGATAGTTTTGATATTGTAAGGACTTATATAATACACACACTAAAATTGGATTTTTGACACATCAGGCAAAGTCTTATACCCACAAAGGGTTTGTCTGCTTGATAATGACAGAATAGGTTAGACTCAACAAGAGTAAAACATGACAGTACTCAGCCACAGGGCCCCACAAAACTCAGACTGACCCCTGAGAGGAGAATAAACCTTGATTAATAAGTCACATTTCTCTTTCTCAACAGGATTACTTTGTTTCATTATATATTACCACATATTCTTTTTCTTTTCTTGTTTGTATGAGTGAGTGTGTGTGTGTGTGTGTGTGTGTGTGTGTGTGTGTGTAACACAGGTACATATGTGTATGCACATGTCAAGTTCCAAGGTCAATCTTAAGTTTTATTCTTCAGAAGCCAAACATGTTGCTTCAGAGGCAGGGTCTAGCCCTGGAGCACACCAGCTAAACAAAGCTGGCCAGTCAGCCACCTGAGGTATTTATTCTCCTGTCTCTGCCTTCCTGGGGCTAGGATTACAAGCAAATGACACTCTGTCCAGCTTCCTCCTTGGATTCTGGAGATTAACTCATGTCCCTATGCCTGCACGGCAAAGAATGTAACAACTGGGCTAAGTTTCCAGTCTTCTTTTGTTTTTGTTTTTTTTTTCTTCACCACTTTCACCATTCTCAATTAGTAATTATTCAGATAATCATCCATGTAACAAGAAACATGTAACAAGAAACTTTAAATTGTATTAGGAAGGGACCATATCCATCTTGCTCACAACTGTATGCCAAGTATCTACAAAGGCAGCCAATTAATGATTATTTGTTAGATTAATGAGCAAATGAAAGAGAACTGTGTGCAGATTTCCAGCTCAGTGGCTATAATGAAGGCCCCAGGCAGGTTATGTTGTAGGAGTGGTATTCAAAAGAAAACAAAAGAAGTCCTCAGGAGGGCTAAAACCAACCAACCAACAACCATCAACCAACAACAACAATAACAACAAAAACAAAACCAACCAACCAACCAAGCAACCATCAACCAACAACAACCAACCAAGCAACCATCAACCAACAACAACAACAACAACAACAACAAAACCAACCAACCAACCAAGCGACCATCAACCATCAAACAACAACAACAACAACAACAACAAAACCAACCAACCAAGCGACCATCGACCAACAACAACAAAAACAACAAACCCAACCAATCAAGCAACCATCAAACAACAACAACAACAACAACAAAACCAACCAACCAAGCAACCATCAAACAACAACAACAACAACAAAACCAACCAACCAAGCAACCATCAAACAACAACAAAAACAAAAACAAAAACAAATAAACACCTGGGGCTCTTTGAGAGATGGCTCAGCCAATTTCCTAGTGAAAAGTCTCATCTAGTAAATTCAAAATAAAGATGTCAAATAGTTTTCACAGGCAAATAAATACATGATTGAAAGTAGTGTTTGGCCAGGAGGCATCAGTGAAGCTATCTGCCAGGTGCTATCAGTACTAGCTACAGGTGACAAATATTCTAGACAAATTTAAACACACAAATGGAGAATTTTAAAAACCTCAGTTTAAAAAGGAGGGAAAAAAGGAGAAGTGAGAACATGTACATTGTGAAATCATAAAATTATGACTTACTAGAGAGATAATATCATAATTGAAATCTAAATTGTTTTGCTCTAACTTATTAGTAAACTTGTGATTTCTGTCATTGAAGGGATTTTCTGAATGAATAGAATATAATTGTGCCAGCTTCTCAGTGTGGCTGACTGTCCTGAACTTCAGCGCAGCCGTGTAGTCACTAAAAAGAGATGGAGTGCTGAATATGTTGTGGCTTTCATCACACTTGATTACACATTTTATTTTCATTTTTAAATTTTCTATTCTGTTTGCTTTGATCTGAAGAAATGCTTCTGTTTTGTTCTCCTTTGTTGTTGTTTGCCTAAAGCAGCGCCGTTTATAACTGTTGCCCCAGGAGTGATTTAATTCACTGGTTGAATAAGAATGGCAGACATTAAGCACACATTACAGCACTGTTAGAGGTTCTGAGCACTGACAGCACGCACAGCCCCTTGGAGACCAGTGAACATTGATTATAGCCTAGGGAAATAACACATGAGAATGAATTCTAGCCTGCTTCTTGGTGTCAAACACGAAACCAACCAAGAAAGAATTTACTATACATAAGCTGCCCAACCAGTGGGGACTAGTGCTAGCTAGTTCCTCAGCATTATTCAGAGGTGGTTTCCTTCACACACACACACACACACACACACACACACACACACACACACACACACACACATACACACACACACACCAGCCCCCCTTTTCCACTTTCTTCTCCTCCTCCCCTTCCTCCTCTTTTCTGTAGTACTTGGCATGGAAACTAGAGGATATTACTGTATTTTAGGCAAGTGTTCTACCACTGACTTGTATTACCAGTTGAAGTGAAAATTTCTGATTTCTTTTAGAGACTCAGTTGTGTCATGTGATGCTTTTCTGGAAGCTGTCTTATGAGAGGATGTTTGCTGAGGCAGACACATGAGAGGATGTGTGATGTTTGGAAATAATGTAACTAGAAGCTAAAACACAGCAAATGCTCTTGCATTGGTTCACCTTACAAGGCTTTGCTGGTCTTCACTGATCTTCACTTGGGACTTCCTAGAAAAGCTCCAAAGAATGTCTCTTGGTATTCTGGCTGCTTGCCACTTCTGAAGATTCGGTTGAGCTTCATGGTTTCTTCTGGATCAGGCTGCTGCTGCTGCTGATTTGTGTTCAGAATCACCCCAGAGAACTACTTCTAAACAGGTCCATATCTGGGTTCAGCCTCCAAAACAGCTCCGGCTGCAGGCCTTGGCCACCAGGTCTAGCATTTGACTACATTAGGAAATCTGCCTGCAAGGACAGAGATGAATGTGGCATGCCAGCGAAATGGAGAGCAGTGGCTTTCTGAAGGCATACTAACTATCCACCCTATTGACCTTAGAATTTCTTACTCTTTCATGCTTTATCAATCAAGAGCTCTAACATTTATAAGAGGGCCTAAAAAATACCCATAGCCTATAACCATTCATTAGGAACCAGGTAGGAAATATAAAACCTGAGAATAGCTGCTGGGCACAGTTCATGTTTTACAATGTTTATGGATGGGAGCTTAACAGCAAGCAATTTCTTTGAAGTTTATAAACCATTGTACTATTCTGCTGTTTGATGATCCGTAGAGTGATTCTACCAAGCAAAACAATGAGGATTCAGGGAAGCTTGTATAGAATGTGTAGAACTTTATACTGGCGAATGCCATGGGACACCTATCCCTTTGAGTCCTAGCACACACCTCTAGCCTTCAGTTGTCCTCTACTGCTACTTCCCAGGCCGTCTCCACCCTCTGCTGCCTGTCAGCCATTGTTGTTCAGCACAGACAGCAGGATCATATAGCATGGGCACTCTGTATCTTTTCTCTTTTGCTTAACATAAGCTTTAAGGTTTATGCATATGCTGCATGTACCAGTAGCCCAGTAGTTCTTAATTACAGACTGGTGTCACATAGAGCAGAGCTGGGCAGTAGAATAAGCAGGTTCATTTTACTTGGGAACTATTGTAGTAGAGGAAAAGACATCTCAGAGTAGCGCCATATCTGCTTTCTTTGGATTATTTGAATTGTTGTATGCTATTTGATATGACTTCAGGTGGCATCATATTTTTGTTTTATATTTATTTTGGCAGCATAAAGAAATATAAGTGATATATTATATTGGCTTTTTTAAAAGATATTTTCTTTATTTACATTTCAAATGTTATCCCCTTTCCTGATTTCCCCTCTGAAAACCCTCTATTCCCTTCCCCTGCTCACCAACCTACCCACTCCCGCTTCCTGGTCCTGGCATTCCCCTACACTGGGGTACAGAGCCTTCACAGAACCAAGGGCCTCTCCTCCATTGATGACTGACAAGGTCATCCTCTGCTACATATGCAGCTGGAACCATGAGTCCCACCATGTGTACTCTTTGGTTGGTGGTTTAGTCCCTGAGAGCTCTAGGGGTACTGGTTAGTTCATATTGTTGTTTCTCTTATGGGGCTACAAACCCCTTCAGCTCCTTGGGTCCTTTCTCTAGTTTCTCCATTGGGGACCCTGTGCTCAATCAAATGGTTGGCTGCAAGCCTCCACCTCTGTATTTGTCAGGCACTGGTGGAGCATCTCAGGAGACAGCTATAACAGGCTTTCTGTCAGCAAGCACTTGTTGGCATCCACAATAGTGTCTGGGTTTGATGACTGTATATGGGATGGATCCTCAGATGACAAAGTCTCTGTGTGGTCATTCCTTCAGTCTCTGCTCCACACTTTGTCTCTGTAACTCCTTCCATGGGTTTTTTGTTCTCCCTTCTAAGAAGGACTGAAGTATCCACACTTTGGTCTTTTTCTTAAGTTTCATGTGGTTTGTGAATTGTATCTTGGGTGTTCCGAGCTTCTGGGCTAATAATCACTTATCAGTGAGTGCATGCCATGTGTGTTCTTTTGTGATTGGGTTACCTCACTCAGGATGATATTTTCTAGATCCATCCATTTGCCTACAAATTTCATGAATTCATTGTTTTTAATAGCTGAGTAGTACTCCATTGTGTAAATGTACCACATTTTCTGTATCCATTCCTCTGTTGAGGGACATCTGGGTTCTTTCCACCTTCTGGCTATTATAAATAAGGCTGCTATGAACATAGTGGACCATGTGTCCTTATTACATGTTGGAGCATCTTCTGAGTATATGCCCAGGAGTAGTATTTCTGGGTCCTCAGGTAGTACTATGTCCAATTTCCTGAGGAACTACCAAACTGATTTCCAGAGTGGTTGCACCAGTTTGCAGTCCCATCAGCAATGGAGGAGTGTTCCTCTTTCTTCACATCCTTGCCAGCATCTGCTGTTTGATATTAGAATGGCTACTCCAGCTTTTTTCTAGGGACCACTTGCTTGGAGAATTGTTTTCCAGCCTTTTACTCTGAGGTAGTGTCTGTCTTTGTCACTGAGGTGGGTTTCCTGTATGCAGCAAAATGTTGGGTTCTGTTTACGTATCCAGTCTGTCTATGTCTTTTTATTGGGGAATTGGTTTCATTGATATTAAGAGATATTAAGGAAAAAAGATTGTTGCTTTCTAAGGAAAAGAGATTGTTGCTTCCTGTTATTTTGTTGTTAGAAGTGGGATTATGTTTTTTGTGGCTATCTTCTTTTTGGTTTGTTAAAAGAAGTCTTGCTTTTTATAGGGTATAGTTTGCCTCCTTGTGTTGAAGTTTCCCTTTGAAGGTCTGGATTTGTGGAGAGATACTGTGTAAAATTGTTTTTGTCATGAAATATCTTGGTTTCTCCATCTATGGTCATTGAGAGTTTTGCTGGGTATAGTAGCCTGGGCTGGCATTTGTGCTCTCTTAGGGTCTATATGACATCTGCCCAAGATTTTCTGACTTTCATAGTCTCTGGAGAGAAGTCTGGTGTAATTCTAGTAGGTAAGCCTTTATATGTTACTTGACTGTTTCCCCTTATTGCTTTTAATATTCTTTCTTTGTTTTGTGCATTTGGTGTTTTGATTATTATGTGACAGGAGGAATTTCTTTTCTGGTCCAATCTATTTGGAGTTCTGTAGTCTTCTTGTATGTTGATGGTTAGGGAAGTTTTCTTCTATAATTTTGTTGAAGATATTTACTGGCCCTTTAAGTTGGAAATCTTCACTCTCTTCTATACCTATTATCCTTAGGTTTGGTCTCCTCATTGTGTCCTGGATTTCTGGATGTTTTGAGTTAGGATCGTTTTGAATTTTGTACTTTCTTTGGTTGTTTTGTCTATGTTTTCTATAGTATGTTCTGTGCCTGAGATTCTCTCTTCTATTTCTTGTATTCTGTTGGTGATACTTGCATCTATGGCTCCTGATCTCTTTTCTAGGTTTTCTATCTCCAGAGTTGTCTCCCTTTGTGATTGTCTCCCTTTGTGATTTCTTTATTGTTTCTACTTCCATTTTTAGATCCTGGATAGTTTTGTTTAATTCCTTCAACGTATGGCTGTGTTTTTCTGTAATTCTTGAAGGGATTTTTGTGTTTCCTCTTTAAGGGCTTCTACTGTTTACTCGTGTTCTCATGTATTTCTTTAAGGGAGTTATCTATGTCTTTCTTAAAATCCTCTATCAGCATCATGAGGCATGATTTTAAATCCACATCTTGCTTTTCCAGTGTGTTGGGGGTATCCAGGACTTGCTGTGGTAGGAGAATTGGGTTCTGATGATGCCATGTATTCTTGGTTTCTGTTGGTAAGATTCTTGCATTTGCCTTTGCCATCTGGTTATCTCTGGTGTTAGATGTTCTTGCTGTCTCTGGCTAGAGCTTGTTCCTCCTGTGGATCTATAAGCCTGTGTCAGCACTTTGGGGAGACCAGCTCTTTCCTGGCAGAGCTTGTGTACAGATTGCTCTGGAACAGCCCAAGCCCAGGGTGCAGATGGCGACCAGAAGGATCCTGTCCCAGATGCTCCACTGTTCTTGTGCCCTGTGTGCTCCTCAAAGCTCCGCTCCAGACAGTTGTTGGAGAGAAAGTGGCTACCTCACCTCCAAGCCGGGGAGTGAAAGCACTCCTGGGAGAACAGCTCTGTCCTGGTGGGACCCATGCACAGCGGGCTGTGGGACAGCCTCAGCTCTGGGTCAGGACCCATGCCCAGCGGGCTGTGGGACAGCCTCAGCTCTGGGTCAGGACCCATGCCCAGTGGGCTGTGGGATAGCCTCAGCTCTGAGTCAGGAACCATGCACAGCTGGACCCATGCACAGCGGGACCCATGCCCAGTGGGCTGTGGGACAGCCTCAGCTCTGGGTCAGGACCCACGCACAGCGGGCTGTGGGACAGCCTCAGCTCTGGGTCAGGACCCACGCACAGCGGGCTGTGGGACAGCCTCAGCTCTGAGTCAGGACCCATGCACAGCTGGACCCATGCACAGCGGGACCCACGCACAGCGGGCTGTGGGACAGCCTCAGTTCATGGGTGCACATGGCAGACCGGATGTTTATATTGGCTTTGTACCTAAAGAATTGCCAAAACCACTTAGGAGTTCCATTAGTATTTTTAATGATTGTGTGTATAATCCAGGTAGGCTATTTCTCACTTTTAATGTTTATAAGTTCTTTACTGGTCTTGGAGTACTAAGTAAAACTTTAATAGAATGTTGAGTAAAATCAGACACAAAAGGGACCTCATTGCCTGTTCAGATTCTTGGAGAAAGTTTTGCTTGGAAAAAGAGATGGTAAGATACCTGTCATGTCATGGTCATGGCTAGTGGTTTGGCTGGATGATAATCAGTTTAATGGAACATGATAGCAAATTCAGTGACAACAAGGCTTTGGATGATATGGACAGATATTGTGTATAAATCACAGAGACAATGCTTCCCGTATCCTTGTTCAGCAGTGGAGTGGACATGAGGAGTCATCCTTTGGATTTGCCTCTTCAACTATCCTTGTCTCATGGGAACATGATCAAAGTGACCATGGACAGCAGGGAGCTCTACATAAAGTGATAACCAATGTACGTGGTTCATCTCACTGTTGTTCCTAATGCACCACTAATAACATTACTCATAGTTTTTGCAGTCTTAAATAGAAACTCTTGCATAGAAGTCTTAGTTCTGAAGTGAGGAATGTTTCCACCATAGGACATTAGCATTTCCTTTTATTAAGTGGGAGTTTGATGCTCCCATGGACCCCTTAGAGATTTTAATGATAGTAAATCAACAGACAAAGGACATTCTAATATTAACTGGAATGAGTCTATGAAGGGGAAGTTAAGCTTCTGCTGCACGGTTTGGATAAGGGTGAGTGTTTCTGTAGTTCATGTACATTCCCTGTAATAAAAGTCCACAAAACTGTAACAACGTAAGTAATGGTTTATACACACACCACAGTGATTAAAGTTTAATTTATTCCAATAGAGCAGTGGTTCTCAACCTTCCTAATGCTATGAGCCTTCATGACAGTTCCTCATGTTATAGTGACCCCCCAACCACAAAATGATGTTCATTGCTGCTTCATAACTGTAATTTTGCTACTGTTATAAATCATTATGTAAATATCTGTGTTTTCTGATAGTCTTAGGTGACCAACAGAAAAGGCCACCTTGATCCACCAAGGGTAGAAGCCCACAGGTTGATAACTATTGCATTTGACAAAGAAATTTAAGCAGCCAAAGTGCTTGCTTGAAACCAAAGGGAATGAGAGGTCAAAGGAAAAAGGAAGTCACAAATATTAGCTGAAATCATGTGACCAAGTACAGAAATAAGCCCTAGCTTTTTTGAGCATTTCTTTGCTTTTATACATGTATAGGTATTTAACTAACCATCTTTGGTTGGTTACTAAGCATTATAGTATGATAAGCATTATAGTATGATAATATTAGATAATGTTAATAAAAACTAAATTTACATTCCAATTTTAAGTTATGGTTTCTTAAAGGAAGAGTGTGACTCAGAGAAAAAGAAATATTAATTAAATTTGAATAAAATGTTTTTATCTTCTTCGGGAAAAGTTCCAATATATTTTTTTAGTTATATACCTGACATTTGTACCCTATAAATAATTTTACTATTGCTTCTTAAAATGATTTATTTCTGATTTATGTGCATTGGTGTTTTGCCTACAGGTATGTCTGTATGAGTGTTGGATCCACTAGCTCCCTGGACCTCCTGGAGCATTGTGAGCCCTCGTGTGGGTGCTGGGAATTGAACCTGGCTTCTCCAGAAGAGCAACCAATGCCCTTAACCACTGACTGAGCTATCTCTCCAGCCTGTTACTATTGCTTTTTGTTTGATGACAAATATGCTAACAGTGAGGTATACTTGGAAGCACCACATTATAAAGGAGTATGCTCTAGTACCTGCGCTGGACCATCTTAGTTAAACTGTAATGTTTCTCAGAATCATTTAACCATGTGGCCTTACCTTATGGATGGCTTCCATGGTAGGAAATACAGAGACAAAGTGGGGGGCAGAAACTGAAGGAAAGGCCATCCAGTGACTGTCCCACCTAGGGATCCATCCCATATACAGTTACCAAACTCAGACACTGTTGTGGATGCCAACAAGAGCTGGTTGACAGGAGCCTGATATAGCTGACTCCTGAGAAGCTCTGCCAGTGCCTGACTAATTCAGAAGTGGATGCTCACAGCCATCCATTGGACTGAGAACAAAGTCTCCAATGGAGGAGTTAGAGAAAGGACACAAGGAGCTGAAGGGGTTTGCAGCCTCATAGAAGGAACAACAATATGAACTAATCAGTACCCCCAGAGATCTCAGGGTGTAAACCACCAACCAAAATGTACACATGGAGGGACTAATGGCTCCAGCCGCATATATAGCAGAGGATCACCTTGTGGGACATCAATGAGAGGAGAGGCCTTTGGTCCTGAGAAGGCTCGATACCCCAATATAAGGAAATGCCAGGACAGGAAACAGGGAGTGGGTGGGCTAGTGAGCAGGGAGGGAGCATGGGATAGGGGGGTTTTCGGAGGGCATAAAATTTGCAATGTAAATAAAGAAAACATCTAATAAAAAAGTTTATATCAAAATAAATACAGGATTTTCACACACACACACACACACACACACACACACACACACACACACAAGAATGGCTTCAACAGAAACCTGTGTGGGACTGGGAAAGTAGAAGTGAACTTACAAGTGCACTTTCAGTGGTTGGTATGGTACTGCTGTAGAACAAGCTTGTCTTTACTGATCAGCTGGTAACCTAGTTGATATTATGGAGAAACAGCTGGGCTTGCAGAAACATTCTTTTAGATCTTTCAAATCCGAGGCCGAGTCAGGAGTAGCTTCAGGGGCCAGATGTCACCTCTGGTTGCCATTCATTTCTATTGTAAAAGACAACAGGCAGGACAATGGGTGTTCTCATTTGTGCAGGTGGGCTCTGGTTCTGCCTCATGAATTTTAATTTTTCCTCATAGGCTCCCTCAATACTATAACTTTGTGCTTTTATTTCCTTGGTAACTTTGTATCTAATTTGCCAATGTACCTTTCACAGACTGCTTAATTTTTCTTAAAATCAAATCCTTAAAATAAATCCCCCACTACATACCCCTCAGCAGTTCCACATGTCCTCTCCAGCCTAGCTGGCAGGCGCCGTCTTTCTGTTTACTCTCTTGGGTTTTATTGAGTCTCTTAAATCTGCTCAGAAATGTGTGATTGGCTACCGAGATCTCAGTATTATTTTTCAGCTTTATCTTCTTTCTATACTGTAGTTTGTATAATTTCCATTTTCTCTTCAAATTTACTGATAATTTGTTCAGTTTCTAACCTGTTGATGAACTCATTTTTTTTAAAATTTCTAAACTTTGCTGTTGCATTCATTGCCTCTCACATTTCCTTTTTGTAGTTTCAGTTTCTTGGTTGAGATTTCTTAATTTTTCTTCTCTATTTCTTTGAAATCGAAACTCGCAAATACAATAGACCCTTTGAAGTTATGAGCAAATTATTTCAATATCTGCGTCATTTCTGAGTCTATTCTCATTGAATGAATTGCAGTGAAGGTTGTGGGTCACAGGGTTCTACCTCTTGGGGTCAAAGAGAAAGTGTTCTCCAGAGACTTAGCAGAATGGATTGTTAATAGACAACTTAATGGGAATAGGGCACATGTTTGTTACAGGAGCACAGAAGCTCTACAGAAAGGCATGTGCAGATGCTAATATGCACATCTTCACAGGGGAGGGCGAGAGATGTGGAATATAGAGTTCTTTTGAGAGGTACATATCATTATTAGAGAAATGAGTGTCAAGAGGACAGAAATAGTTGCTGTCTTTAGAAGAACAAGGATAAAAACATACGATAAAGTGTGTGACAAAGTCTTTCCTGATATGGTGACATTCTTCAATCTTCTTAAGAACTGATATATATATATATATATATATATATATATATATATATATATGTATGTATCATATATACACACATATATATACATATATATACACACACATATGTATATACTTATGCTTAGTTCTGTGTTTTTATTTATTGTTCTTGTTTATGCATTCATTTCCACACATGTGCTTTCTGTGTCATGGTATATACATGGAGGTCAGAAAGTGACTTTTGAGAGCCAGTTCTCTCCTTCATGTAGATTTGGGGAATCTCACTTGAGCCATCAGCGGTGATTCACTGAGCCACTTCACCTGCTCTTGATTCCTCCTGTGATAAGAATGTAGTAAGGGAAACTCTATGGAGTGATCAAAGGCAACTGGTTTCCTCTTTGGTTCGTCCAGGTTTCCACCAGATGAGAAACAACCAAAGCATCTTCTACTGCCCATGCATCTTTAAGAACCTTTGATTTAAAATAATGGGAAGACTGGGATGTTATAATTGAAGGTGAAGTTCCTCACTCTCCATTTGCAAATCTAGTAGGATTTTTTAAATTGAATGCTGGACATTAAGGAAGCCTCCTTGCTAAGTGGACTTTATCAGTATCTTATAAAGAGTAGTATGTGCTATCCCCATAGCCAAGTACTTAACTTGCTCACAGCCTTGATTCTTTTAAGACTTAGAGTAAACTTTATGACTAGCTTATCCTTATTCTAAGGCACGGCCTTTCTGGAGCTTCTACTGGTTCTGCAGTGTTTAATAAAGTCTTTTACTTTTGCAAGTGTGACAATCCATGGAAAAACTGAGA
Organism: Mastomys coucha; assembly: GCF_008632895.1. NCBI lineage: Eukaryota > Metazoa > Chordata > Mammalia > Rodentia > Muridae > Mastomys > Mastomys coucha. The sequence continues at coordinate 13,073,761 of NW_022196902.1, forward strand.
TAAACGTAGATAGAGAAGCTGTTTCAAAATAGTCAAGGTGCTATGAGGCAACAGAACCTATACACAGCTCAGGCTGCTGCTGGGACATGGCCTCACCCTTAGATTAGGAATATATAATTATACTGTTTTCAGAAACTCCAGATGCATACACAAATCTCACATGACTTTGTTTTATGGGTGTATTTACTATATGTTACATATGATTTCATTTTCTACTTCCATAGCTTCTGGGCTTGAATCACCCAACACAGGTAACTACAGCACTATTTTCTTGCTTTTAAACTCTGAGACTTCAACTCACGGGTCTTACATTCTTACTCTCTTCCCACCAAGTTCTGTAACTTTAATTTTTCAAAAAAATTTTTTAATGATGGTTCTTAAATGTTTCAACCTCCCTTGTAGCCTACCACACACCAGAGATAGTAGAAAAGGATGAATATGAGGGGAAGCAGACCAGTTCAGAAAGGGTTCTTTGGAGCAAATCCTATCGGCATTTTCAGGAAATCGGCAGTTCAGTTCACAGGAGTCAGCAGCAGCAGCAGCAGCAGCACGATCCACTCACAAACATTTCGCAGATACAACAGCAGTCCGGTTCAGAAGAGTTGGGATAGCAAACAGCTGTGGTGGCACTACCTAGCATAGACAGCCAGACCTCAGCCTCAGCATGAGTCAGCAGGAGAGACCAGCAGGAATGCCAGAAGAAGTTCTCATCTGTGCCTCTCTCTGTGAAGTGAAGATCAGCAAAGACAGGAGACCAACAAGCACTGTACAGCTAGCTCTATAAGCAAGCCAAGCTCAACCTCAGTCACTATCATTGAGTCCTATTTATTTATTTAATTATTAGATATTTTCTTTATTTACATGTCATACGATATCTCCTTTCCCAGTTTCCCCTCTGAAAAAAAGAAAAAATAAAAATTAAAAAACAAAACAAAACAAAACAAACAACAAACCACTGTTCCCTCTCCTCTCCCCCTGCTCACCACCCCACCTACTCCTGCTTACTGGCCCTGGCATTCCCCTATAATGGGACATAGAACCTTCATAGAACCAAGGGTCTTTCCTCCAATTGATGACCGATTTGGCCATCCTCTGCTATACAAATGCTGCTGGAGCCATTAGTCCCACCATGTGTACTCCTTGGTTGGTGATTTAGTTCCTGGGAGCTCTGAGGGTACTAGTTAGTTCATATTGTTGTTTGTCCTAAGGGGCTGCAAACCCTTCAGCTACTTGGGTCCTTTCTTTAGCTCCTTTATTGGGGACCCTGTACCCAGTCCAATGGATGGCTGCGAGCCTCTACTTCTGTATTAGTCGGGCACTGGCAGAACCTCTCAGGAGACATCTATATTAGGCTCCTGTCAGCCAGAACTTGCTGGCATCCACAATAGTGTTTGGATTTGATGACTGAATATGGGAAGGATTCCCATGTGGAGCAGTCTCTGGATTGTCTCTGCTTCAGTCTCTGCTCCATAGTTAATCTCTGCAACTCCTTCCATGGGTATTTTGTTCCCCCTTTTAAGAAAGGATGAAGTATCCCCATTTGGTCTTTCTTCTTCTTGAGTTTCTTGTAGTTTGTTTATTGTACTTTGTGTATTCCGATCTTCTGGGCTAACATCCACTTATCAGAGAGTGAATGACATGTGTGTTCTTTTGTGATTGGGTTACCTCACTCAGGATGATATTCTCCAAATCCATCCATTTCCCTAAGAATTTCATAAATTCATTGTTTTTAATAGCTGAGTAGTATTCCATTGTATAGATGTACCACATTTTCTGTATGCATTCCTCTGTTGAGGGACATCTGGGTTCTTTCCAGTTTCTAGCTATTATAAATAAGGCTGCTATGAACATAGTGGAGCATATGTCCTTATTACATGTTGGAGCATCTTTTGGATATATGCCCAGGAGTAGTATAGCTGGGTCCTCTGGTAGTACTATGTCCAATTTCCGGACGAAATGCCAAACTGATTTCCAGAGTGGTTGTACCAGCTTGCAATCCCACCAGCAATGAAGGAGTGTTCCTCTTTCTCCACAGCCTCTCCAGCATCTGGTGTCACCTGAGTCTTTTATCCTAGCCATTCTGACTGGTGTGAGGTGGAATCTCAGGGTTGTTTTGATTTGCATTTCCCTGATGACTAAGGATGTTGAACATTTCTTTAGGTGCTTCTCAGCCATTTGGTGTTCATCAATTGAGAATTCTTTGTTTAGCTCTGTACCCCATTTTTTAATAGGGTTATTTGGTTCTCTGGAGTCTAACTTCTTGAGTTCTTTGTATATATTGGATATTAGCCCTCTATCAGATATAGGGTTGGTAAAGATCTTTTCCCAATTTGTTGGTTGCCGTTTTGTCCTATTGACAGTGTCTTTTGCCTTACAGAAGCTTTGCAATTTTATGAGGTTCCTTTTGTCAATTATTGATCTTAGAGCATAAGCTATTGTTGTTCTGTTCAGGAAATTGTCCCCTGTGCCCATGTGCTCGAGGCTCTTCCCCACTTTCTTTTCTATTAGTGTCAGTGTATCTGGTTTTATGTGGAAGTCCTTGATCCACTTGGACTTGAGCTTTGTACAAGGAGATAGAAATGGATCAATTTGTATTCTTCTACATGCTAACTGCCAGTTGAGCCAGCACCATTTTTTGAAAATGCTGTCTTTTTTCCACTGGATAGTTTTAGCTCCTTTGTCAAAGATCAAGTGACCATAGGTGTGTAGGTCCATTTCTGGGTCTTCAATTTTATTCCATTGATCTACCTGCCTGTCACTGTATCGATACCATGCAGTTTTTATCATAATTGCTCTGTAGTACAGCTTAAGGTCTAGGACAGTGATTCCACCAGAGGTTCCTTTATTGTTAAGAATAGTTTTGGCTATACTGGGTTTTTTGTTATTCCAGATGAATTTGCAAGTAGCTCTTTCTAACTCTGTGAAGAATTGAGTTGGAATTTTGATGGGGATTGCATTGAATCTGTAGATTGCTTTCAGCATGATGGTCATTTTCACTATATTAATCCTGCCAATTCACGAGCATGGGAGATCTTTCCATCTTCTGAGATCTTCTTTGATTTCTTTCTTTAGAGACCCCTGCTCCACCCATCAAAGATCATGCTTCCTCCCAGAACCCTAGGTAGGCTGCTCACAGGTGGACTGCCCTCAATCTCATTGTCTCCACAGCCTGCCTCCAACAAGCTCTCTCCTGCTTTTCACCAACTCCCACTCCCCAACTCCTGTGGAGGAACTCAGCTATACCAGAGGCGACACCAAAGGACAGAACTTCAGCTTCCAACTTGAATGGAAATCCTCTGCCCAACAAGAGTCCATCCTGGCCATCAGAAGTCCAGTGCCCAACTTGCACAGAGACCCTCTATTCAACCACAGGCCATTCTTGCCAGAAAACCAAACAGAAAACAGGAACCAAGGAACAAAACACCCATGTAAAAAGAGACAAACTCAGAAATCAGAGAAACGGTTGTCAGGATGTAATGTATGGAAAACATAAAAATTATAAAGAGAAACTCATTAAATTTAATGATCTTCCTTAGTACATTGTTACATATTTAAAAAGAGAAAGAAAATCTTAGGGGATGGGGGAGGCTCAGTCAGTAAGGTGTTAGCCACACATGCATGATCCCAGCACCATCTAAAAGCTAAGTGGCTTTGCCTGCAGTCTCAGAACTGAAACAGAAGAAATGGGAGGATGCTCTGGGCTTGCAGGACAGTGGCCCAACTATAGAGCTCCAGATTCAATGGGTGTCTGAAAAATAAGGTAGAGAACGATTGGGGACATGTGATATTGACCTACCAGCCTACACATGCATGTGAACACATGTGCAAGTGCACATGAATGTGTATATGTGAACATACAATGACTTTATTAGTTTAACAATAGAAGCTTTTGCTGTTGCTCTTGGTCACCCACATAAACTAGATAATAAAACATTATTGCTAAAAACTGTAGGAGGGGAGCTGAAACTAAAATCTGGTTCCCTAATTGTTTCTTGATTATGTAAATAAAGACAGCAGAGGTTAAACCCTTGGCGAAGAGAAAAAGGTGGGATTTCCAGGTCTCAGGAAGAAGAGAAGGGGACGAAGGGAGGATTGGGGTTTTGGACCAGGTTGTGGAGCAGATAGGAGGCTGTAGATATGAAGGTCTCTGGGGTCACCTATAGTATGTAGCCTACGCCACTGGCAGAGGCCAAGAAGGATGGGAAAGGCCACTATTAAGATTGAGATAGGAAAATCTTCACCCAACCATTGCGTTATCTCGTTAGTTTTAAAATAATGAAAATCTCTAGTGTTTTCCTTCCTCGAGGATAAAGTGGGTTAGGAGAAGAGAGCGGGCAGCCAGGGGCACTAGCCAGTAGTGTACGAACAGCAGCTTGCACGAACGGCAACTCGCAGCGGTTTTGGGAAGGGCGGTTGTTGGCAGCTTGGCAAAGCCAGCCAGAGGAACAGGCGGCATTCTCTGGAAAACGTCAGCTGGCAACTGGTGGGGCTAAGTGAGATAGCAACATGGTGGTGGTGGCTGGTCTCAGAGCATAGCCTGGAGTTCAGGGAGAGCTCCGAAGAGAGAGAGCAAGCATGTTTATAAAATTACATGCAACAAAGGACACCACATACAGGATATGGAAAGCATTCTGGAACTGAACTGGAAACTTCCTTCCTGCTGGCTAATATCTCTAGGGCCACAAGGTTTTTGAAGTTCTTCCCAAGCTGTGACCCACGCCGCATTTATTATACAGTTTATATATAATAAAATCTTGACAGGCAAGATGTGCTTACTAGTGCAATAGTGGCATGAATGTTTTGGGGGTAACCAACTGATTACTAATTGGATTTGAGGCCCACTCAAAAAGGGGGAAATTAATGACTGGTGCTCTAAATCTGGTTAAAAAGAGAGAGAGAGAAAAATGACTGTGGAGGTCAGAGGGATGTAGGTGGATGCTTAGCTCATTAGACATGCAGTGAAAGTGCCTTCTAAATATTTATGTTAAAACCTTTCTGTTAGTTCTACTCCCGGCCTTGGTCAGGGAAGTTCACTTTATAGTGGTTCATGGTTACTGTGGAGAGTCATACCTGGTCAAAGTGCTGAGAACAGGTGTTCATTGAGTACTCAGCCTAAGTGAGGCATCATTGTCCCCCTTTCCAGGGACCAACGAGCAGTGTGGACAAGAGCAGAAAGGTTTGTGAGAAGCAGAACACTATAAAATGGTGTCTTCTGGATTTGACACAACCTGCACAATACTATACCTAGGAAGAAAGAGAGAGAGAGAGAGAGAGAGAGAGAGAGAGAGAGAGAGAGAGAGAGAGGAAGAAAGAGACAAAGAAAGAAAGAAAGAAAAACAATAAGAAAGAAAAAAGAGAATGAAAGGAAAGTAAGGAAGGGAAAGGGAAGGAAGGAAAATATAAAAACGATAAAGTAGGAGGGAAGTGGTTGGGGAGAATGCATCGGCAGGAGGGGAGGAGCTAAAGACGAAGGCCATTACAGAGCATTGTGCGCATAATTGAGATGCTCTTAACTTATAAGTTAACACAGTCACGTAAAGAAATCTCTCGAACTGAATACAGGGTCCCCAGTGAAGGAGTTAGAGAAAGGACCAATGGAGCTGAGGGGTTTGCAGCCCCTTAGGACGAACAACAATATGAACTAAGTAGTACCCTCAGAGCTCCCAGGGTCTCAACCACCAACCAAGGACTGCACATGGAGGGGTCTGATTGTTCTGGCAGCATGTGTATAGTAGAGGATTGCAAATTCGATCATCAATAGGAGGAGAGGACCTCAGCCCTGTGAAGGTTCTGTGCCCCAGTGTAGGGGAATGCCAGGGCCAGAAAGTGGGAGAGGGCGGGGTGGCAGGCATGGGGAAGTGGGAGGCAACAGGGGTTTGTTTTTGTTGTTTTTGTTTGTTTCTTTGTTTTTTGGAGGGGAAACTGGGAATGGAGAAATTTACATGTAAATAAAGAAAATATCTAAAAAAAAGAAAGAAAAAAGAAATCTCTTAGGCTCTCCTGACATTCCACCAAATAATATTTGATCAGATGTATTTTCTGTGATATGAGTGTATGTGCATCAAGTGTGTGCGTACACACACACACACACACACACACACACACACGCGCGCGCATAAGAGAGAGAGACAGAGATCGAGTGAGAGAGAGAGAGAGAGAGACAAAGACAGAGACAGAGAGAAAGAGATAGAGAGGAATAGCACAATGACTTGAAGTGTGGTTTCAGACCTGAAAGAACAATGTGATATCTGCTGTGTCATTTTTTAAAAGATATACTTCCTTCTTCACAAGCTTAAAGGATCTCACCTCTGCAACTTGCCCAGATTACACAGAACAAACAATACAAACTGTTAACTTGGCTTATGTTGGTGTTGCATGCTTGTAATCTCAGCATCAAGAGGCCGAGGCTAGGTTTGTGAATTCAAGGTTAGCATGAGCTATGCAAAAAGTTCCAAGACAGTCTGGGATGCAGAGAGAAGCCCGGTGTCAAATCAATGGCCCCTTCTTCTCCACCATCTGCCCACAGGCCCTCAGTGATGGGGTGGGTCTCATGAATCTCTACAGGAGGAGGCTTGTGGAGAAGAGGTTTCAGTAGAAGACAAAGGGGAATGTGAAAGGGGCTGAGAGGAGAAATGATCAAGGTTCATCGTATACATGTAAACAACTATCAAGGAATAAAATGAGAAGCTATACATGGCACAAACATACAGAGGGAGTAGAGAGAGAGGAAAGAAAGAGGAGAGAGAAACAAACTGAGGGGAAGGAAGGGAGTTTTAGCTATCATAATTACCTTGGATGTGAGTACATGTGAGTTTATATGTGTGCAGGCAGTGTCTGGCTTTTAATGGTACCACGCCATTAGAAGATGCCCTTGACTTTCAGCTTCATATCCTGGACTAACCGGTTAGAATCAATATCTACTTTGCTCTCTCTCAGATATGATCATTTGGAGACTCACGATCCCTCAGCACAAAAGGCCTGTGTTTAAAGTGTTCTGTGTTGGATTCAGTAGAGGCCTCTGATTGGAAACATGTCAAGTTTCCTGTGCCAGAGCTATAAGCAGCAGCGTGCATGGCTAAATATTTGTGGTGATGCTAATGCGAAGTCTTTTAGAATTTAATAAATTTCAAAATGTAACAAATACATTTAACTTATGGAAATGAATTTGTCTAAGTAATAAAAATCACTGATTTGAATATTGCTTTCTGAGATCCACATTAAGCCCTAGTTGAAACATCATGTGTTCTGCTTTGCAGAACATAGCTTTATTCCATTCTCTGCTGGAAAGTACATTGTAGATATGCTTATTCTTACTTCTCTTCAATTCCTCCAAGATTAGAATTCTTGCAGCTAGTACTAATCCCATCTATTTTTATTTGTTTATTTATTCTGAGAAAAATGGCAATGCTATTTTTAATGTGTTCAGAAGAAGCAGTTTGTGTGTGCACAATATTTTTTTAATTTCTTTATAAAAATTGCAAAACATTTACAGTTCCAAGACAATTTCTATGAAATGTTGCATTTGGAAAAGAAAAAAGAATATTGTGGTGGTTTGAATGGGTATGGCCACCATAGGCTTAAATGTTTGAATGCTTGGTGGAACTGTCTGGGAACAGTGAGGAGGTGTGACCTTGTTGGAAGAGTTGTGTCACTGGGGGTGGGCTTTTAGGTTTGAAAAGACCTTACTCCACTCCCAGTCTCTCTCTCTCTCCCTTTCTCTCCCCCTCTCCCTTTCTCTCCCCCTCTCCCTCTCCCTCTCCCTCTCCTCCTCC
>NW_022196902.1:13082187-13117504 GCF_008632895.1 Mastomys coucha
CCCCTCCCCTCCTCTGCCTTGTGATTCTGGATCAAGATATGAGCTCTGTCACTGCTCTAGCACTGTGATTCTCTGCTTGCCACCACGATCCCCACCATGATGATCATGGACTATCCCTCTGAAGTTGAAGCCCCACATAAACTCTTAATAAGTTACTTTGGTCATGGTATCTTATCATAGTGATAGAAAAGTAATGAAGACAGACATTGGGAGAGATTTTTCCATATGTCTGCTATTTTATATTAATTTAAAGAGAAATTGTCTCATATGGTCTTGAAGCACTAAAAATGCAGTCAAGTCACCAGTCATGGGAAGGCGTTTGTCTTGCTACCACACTGTGGTGACTAATCTTGATGTCAACTTGATGGGATTTAGGAACACTATGGAAAAAATCTTTAGGCAAGTCTGTGAGAGATTATCTCAATTGAGGTAGGAGACTCACTCTAAGTATGGGAGCCACTATTCCATGGGCTAGTATCCAAGGAATGAATTGAAAAGAGAAAAGATACTGACTGGAGGAGCCATGTGACTAACTTCTTTCTGTGCCTACGATATGCCTCACCTGCCACAATATATTATATATATTATAATATATATATATATTAATAATAAATATATATATAAATATTATATATTTCTTGAAAATGTAAGTGAAAATAAAACTTTCTTTCTTAAAATGCTTATGTTGGGTATTTTTAATCACAACAATAAATGTAACTGCTACCTATACTTGTTCTAGTTGTGCACAGATTTTTGCAGAACATTTTTTCTCATCTCTGTGCTTGAAGAAACGTATAGTTCAATTGTTTCTAAATGCTTAGTGAATATTATAATATATAGGATAATATAAAAGTTCAGTATTTTATTATATCTAAAAGTTGAGTTAAGCTAATTAGAATATTTAGTGGTGTTTCATAGTCTGAGTTGTGATATAAAATAAAATTTTATTGTCTTAAAATGTGAATAATAAAATTCAGGTTATGCAGAATTTTTCAGTGATAAATAATTGAGGATGAGCTGGCAAGGTAATATTCCTTAAAGTACTTCTGAAATAATAAATAAGTAAACTGAAAACATGATAATATTTTGTTGTAATTCAGTTTGTTATCATTTAATATAGGCAAACATAACTAATCAAACCCCAACTTTCTGGCTAGAAACATGCTATTTAATAAAATATATGATAAAGTCTTAGGATAAGACTGGGCTTGTTGGCATATAATTTTTTGGAGGAGGGAGTTTTGAGACAGGATTTCTCTATATAGCCTTGGCTGTCCTGGGACTCACTTTGTATACCATGCTGGCCTCAAACTCAGAAATCTGACTGTCTCTGCCTCCCAAGTGCTGGGATTAAAGACGTGTACCACCACAGCCAGGCTGGCATATAATTTTAATCTCAGCACAAGAGAGACTCTGTGAGTTCAAGGCCAGTCTGCTCTATGTTGTGAACTCCAGGACAGCCAGGACTTCATAGGGAAAGCTTGTACCAAAACAGCCAAGCAACCAACCAAGCAACTAAGCAACTAACCAACCAAACAATCAACTAACCAAATATCTGAGGCTATAGCTCAGTGACAAAGCCTTGCCTAGCAAGGATGAGCCCAAGGTCAATCCTTAGTACTACAGACATTATAAAATGTATTATCTTTACACTTTCTTGCAAATACATGTTGGTATGGTTTTTTTTCTAAAAGAAATGTTACACATGGGATTAAGTTTCAATAGAAAACAATTATGTTATCTCCATTTTATGGCCAAAAATACAAACAAATATTACGTTATATGACTTATTAAGCTGAGGGTGGAAATTACCCATCAAGACATACACCAAGCATAAATTAATTACTCTATAATGGCCAGGCATATGGGGGCACACTGTGAAATAGATGGTGCTCCCAAGCCTGTAGGCCTCACAGCATTGCACATTCCCCCAACACTACACTAATTAGTGAGTAACATTATTTCAACACTAGACTCCATCGCTTCATGGTTTAGGTTTGGCTTCTTTGTATAAGTTGTGCTTCTGACTAGATTCAAAATAGGTGTGGCTGAACAGCCCATTTGAGTTGTAGAAAAAAAGGGAGTGGGGAGTTACATAGGAAGATGATCCAAAAAAGCAAATGGAAAAGATTGGCACTGTTTTCTCTACTGTGTTAGAACAACCAGGTTAGTGAAATGCATTCATGGTTTGAAATTCGTTTTTCTTGATGAAATTGAAAAATACAGTCATAATAGGTATCTAGTCTGTGCTAAGTATTTTATACTTTTCAAAGAGTTTAATAATATATAACTGTATTTGATTTTACAGCAGCCAACAAATAAGCCAGGACATATCATGATCAAGACATAGAAATAGGTGTATGGGCACAGAGAGGAGAGAGGGTAAAGATTTTGCTTGGGATGAACCTAAGCTATATTGAGCAAGGGACAGATATTGTCTTCTAGCCTTGGGGCCTCATGCTCTGTTAACTGCAAGCATCTGAGGCAGGCAAAAGGCAGCAACTCTGCATGAAAGAATAATTAGTCCTCTCCAAGTCAACATCGCACCTTTTCAATGTAGATAAAGTGTGAGGGGCAGAAACAACCACACCTAGAATTGTTGCCTATTCTAGTTAGGGCTCTAGTTTGGCCAATAGCATCCTGCCATCTTTAAGTCTATTTAAATTGTGCATTTAGACTTACAAAGACCAAAAGGTTGTCCAAATGAATTCAACTCTTTCTAGAGATTCGCTCATGTATAGCATTAGCTAGAAAGTGTTTCAAGAGATCTGCTCCCCTCCAAAATTCTGGTTTTGGAATTAATGAAAACCTTCTAGACTTTTGTTTCTGAAGTATAGTAGAGAAAAACTGAGTGTCTGTTTAGATAGCAGAGTGTTGTATAGTCTAAGTGCCTAATGACTATGCTTCTCTGACACATGCTGGGTATGTTAAGCATCTTTAGTAAATGAACAATGAGTAGTATTTAGTTTGGACATTTGAATGGTTAATTTTATGTGCCAACTTAGCTAGGCCATGGAATCATGAATCAAAGTTCAATTCAGATACCCAAGTGAAGTCTTACTTCTCTCATTGTGGGTGGGCCTTGTGTTGAGATGTGTGTGAAGCTCTTAAAGAAAAAAGGAAGATTTCCCCTATGAGAATCAAATACTTATTCTTCTATATCCTTCAGCAGGCTATCGTCATGCATATTAGATTTTGGTTATCCAAATAATTCCTTAAAACAGACCCTCCCTCTCTGTGTCAAACACACCTACCATACTCATACATTTTTCTGGGAATCATTGTTAATAGGACTATGAGAGGAAGCAGAGGGTCCACTTGCTTTCAAACTGAGAATCATTCTAAAATCCATTGGCCATTTTGTTGTGTAGTTTGGAGTCGAGGAGGGGCCTTGGGAAGGCTGTGTTTCACTCTGGAAGATGCACTGATTCCTAATTATATGGAGTTTCCTTGAAGATGGTTCAGAAGGGCATTCTGTCTTTTTGTGTTTTTGCTCCATAGTGTCTTTTTAAAGGAAAGTAAGATGGTCCCTAGGGTGAGGAAAATGACACAGAGCATCCAAGGTTCTATTACAAAGCCTACAATGGGTACTCAGAGCCTAAGGAAGACTCCACTGCGGTCCATTGCACGGATCTCAAGCTACAAGATGACAGTTCCCACTGTTGACTGGGAACCTCATTCTTCTAAAACAAATTACATTATGTTTTTTATTTGTTTGCTGGATTTGCAATACTTATGTGTGCATAATTTGTATGTGTCTGTGTGTTTCCATGTGTGAGTACATGTGTTTGTGCACTTGTATGTATGTGTGGAGACGTAAGGTTGCAATCCAGTCTTTCTCAACCACTCTCCATTTGATTTATTGACTCAGGGCTTCTCACTGAACTTGAGGCTTGTTTATTCAGATTAGTCTAATTACCCAACCTGCCTTGGGGTGCTCTGTCTTCTTCCTCCGTGCTGGTAGCACAGTCAGTCTGCCACACCTTCCCAGGGTCTGTGAGGGTGCTGGGATCCATCTTAACAGTTAATAAGCTGGACACACTGAATAAAATGCACATATTTCTTTCAAACATCTGAGCTGTAAATCCTCGCATCTTGTAAAAATTAATGAGACATAGAAAAGAATAATATTAAACAAGAAGATGAGGAATTTCTCATGTGGGGATGTAGAACCATGAATGTTTTTAAAAATGTGAAAACTAAATCTTCAGTTGTTACTGAATTCAAAAATAATTTTGACAGATGTGAAAGGAGGGCTGGTTTTAAAAAGAGAGTAAACAGGCTTGTAAAGGGTGCAGTTTCCTTTTGATAATTTCTTTTTTCCTGTCACTGATGTGCAGGAGGAAAGGCACATATAATTTGAGAATTCACAAGAACTTCATATTACCGTACTAAAGAGTGAGATGAAAACTCATACATAACTCTCTAGATAATCAACAAACTTAGGTCAAATGTAGAATGGAATCTCAGGCCTCCTCATGCTCAATCCTTTTCTGTCAATTCATTCTCAGCCTTGACCCTGTGGTTGTGTGGGGTTCTTGGGCTTTGGTTGATCTCCCTTTAGTTCTTTCAACTATCTTCCTTTTAGGTTTCATTCTGCAAACAAAGATATAGGCTCTTCTATGGGCCCAAAGAAATCTAGAAAGAGTCCTCCAGTATGTCCACCATAGAACTCAGCTGCATCCGAACTAAGCCAATTTAGCAGGCCATTGTATTAAGACAGTATCATAAAATAACTCAAAGACAGCTAGTATTGGGGAAGACTTTTAAGAAAGAGATCAGACAGTTCTTAAATAGCTATGAATATAAAAAAGTTCTGCCCAATGTATTATTTTCTCCTAAGGACATGTGCATATCTAATTTACAAGTGAATGTGAAGGCTGTGCTATTGTAAAAATAATCACAACTATCCAAAGAGCAAGCTTGTGTTGTCCAAATTCTGCCAACACTTAAAATGATTTTACCACGTAAGTAGCTATATCTAGCTGAAATTAAAAAAAAAAAAAACTCATCATAATCTCAATGTTTATGAAAATAAAGCAACATTAAGAATATCTAGGAAGAATTTATTTATCAGATACATTTTGAGCAGCAGCCAGCAACTGGGAAGGATTCTAGGCCCCAGGAATACAGGAAGGAACAAAACAGCCAGAATGCCTAGTAGTAGTGGAATGTCTCTTGCTTTCTTGTTAAAGTTGGTCAGGCAATCATCTAGGAAGCTTGCCTTTATAGCTGAACATCAAGTAAGAAAGACATAAACCTATTTTCATCCATCTAAGCAGATTGACTATTAGGCTTGTATCAAAAATGGGCTGTATTTCAGGGAGGTCACATCTAAACATGAATCTGAACACTGTAAATGGCATTGAAGAAATAGTGGTTCCGTAAACTTGGAATATGGGTAAATGGCATTGAAGAAATGATGGTTCCATAAACTTGGAATATGGAGTCTGTGCATGTGGCTTATTGTCCAGAAATACCAGAATTTAAGAGATATGATCTAACTCTGTTTCCAGATGTAAGATTAGGTCAAGTCTCATCTAACTAATAAATAATATCATGGACATAATTAGTCTGCTTCTGGATACAGGAAGGGAGAAAGGAAAAATCAAGGTGTTTTTAGCTGATGGTCATTTGGCCATGATGAAGGATTATCTCTAAAGCATGTTCCCAGAAGATTCAATACATAAATAAAAAAATGGCTTAAAAGTTTGAATGAAGAGATGTGGAAGCTACATGTAGTCTGCTTAGTGATTGGGAACTATAGACCAAAAGTGAAAGATAACATCATTGGTCTCAAGTCTATTCAGCCTGCCTTTGAGGGCTTAATCTTTATGATTTGTGGTCACCCTTGTTCTCTCTGCTTCTTCCTGTTATACTATTACTATTTTTCAATTATACTCAGAAGATCAGAGGTTAACAGGAGGAGATGGAATTCCAGCTAAGCCAGGACCACCCATGCTTAGGAAAGATAGGAATCTGGCTCTGTTGTCAAGATGTTCAGAAAGAGTCCCATAAATTTCCCTTGTAATATATGGTAATATTTAAAATCTCATTAAACTGGAGATGTGAGCTTTATGTTTAACGTAAATTTCTAACTCTATTTATAAAGGTACAAAACAGCTAGTTTGTATTCATAACATAAAAACTAAATAACTTTTCTATCTTTAAGCTGAATAGTCTTTGTTTCTCTGAACTTTTTTATTATGGGATGTCTCAGAAATGTGCAAAAGAAAAAGCATTGTAACAAAGAGCCCAGAGCCTAGCACTGATGCAAAAATGTAAATATCACAATCATAATCAAATATTTCCATATTTTCTTCTCTGAATAGTTTTTCTCTATTTCCAATATAAATAACTCTTAGTTTCCAGCCATTGAAAACTGTATCAGAGGATACAGTGATGGCTCAGTGGTTATCACTGCTCTCATGCAAAAAAATCCAAGTTCAATATCCAGAACCCACATACCAGCTCCCAGACTTCTGCAACTCCAAGTTTAAGGGATGACACTTTTCTGGTCTTTTCAGACACAACACACACACATGGTGTACTTACACATGTGCAGACAAAAATTCTTACATGCATAAAATACAAATAAATAAATCCTCTAAAAATTATAACACAAGTATATTTCTCTGAAACTTATTTTTCCCTTCTCAATAAAGTGTTTTGGAGATGTTGGACGTTGAGTCAAATTGCTCTCTAAACAAGAAGAAACAATTCATGCGATCACATCTTTTATATTTTATCCAGTTACTTGATATCACTCACATTAAAGGGGAAAGGCTAGGAAATCAGGACTGAAAAGCAATAAAGATTTCTCTTTTCCTGATTTAGTATGGGAGTGACAGAGAGGAGGGATGACTGTGACAGTTACCATCCTTGGTGCCCAGCAACCCCTCAGTTTGGAATGTGCATTCTTTATGTATTTGCCTAACTATAGAAAGTGTAAACGTTAAACAATGTTCAACAGTCTTCTACTATTGAAATTGGCATTGCATCATCTCCTCAGTTGTTATTCTCAGTTAGATTCTGTATCTCAGGAGCTGAGTTTAGCTCAGTGGCAGAGCTCTTTTCCAGCATGAATGAAGCTTTGAGTTTGATTCTACTACTGGGGGAAAACATTCATCTTAAGGCAATAAAAAATATGGCTCTTTCCCCAGATTTTGGGTCCCTATGCAGTACCGATGGATGTGGAAGTCAGAGAGGCTAAGGAAGAGCCATTTAATGTTGCATTTTTGGCAATCACTTGAGCCATTGTTTGATCACAGGAGATACATGGAAGCTAGAAAATCTTTTTAAATTAATAAGTTAACCTGATAGTGATAGAGAAAAAGCTAGCAAAGAGTAAAGACTGGGAGGAGTAGGACAGGTCGGTCGGGCTCTCTGCCCTTTCTCCCCTCCTCATGTGTTCCTGACCGACCTCTCCTCCTCCTCCTTCTCTCCCTTTTTCTCCTCCTCTTCCTCTCTGTCTGTCTGTCTGTCTGTCTGTCTTTCTCTGCCTTTACTTACTTCCCAACTCCCCTTCCCATGTCCCCAATTAAACTATTTTACACTAAAAAAAAGAAAGGTTGGCTAGGAACAAAGTCCAGTATGTGCATGTATGTGCATGTGTGTGCATGCATGTGCATGTATGTGCATGTATGTATGTGCATTGTGAAAGTATCTCAGTGAAACACATTAATATGTGTGATTCATATGTGTTAGGGAAGACAATAATATAAAAAATATCAGAAATGATTGTTTGCTATCCAAGCACAAATCAGTTCCTCTTAATACAGACACATATCTAATTCTGTTGCTCTAAGTTACTTTTTTTTTCTTCAGTGCTGAGGACCGAACCCAGGGCCTTGCTCTTGCTAGGCAAGCGCTCTACCACTGAGCTAAATCCCCAACCCCTCTAAGTTACTTTTTTATTATTTCCCAGTAGGCTGTTTATGACACAATCACCACTGCAAAGAAAGTGAAATGTCTTTTCTCATTTTGGAATGTTATTCATTGTTTATGCGCTAGGTTTATACTTTTCCTTTATGTTCCTCAAACACACATGTATTTTAAATATTTTGACCTGATATTTACATTGATGGTGTACAACTTTTACAAGGAATTATTACCTTGCTTTTGGAAATATTTGTCCTAAGATAGAGGGATAGAATAAAACTAAAGTATCTTTGAGTAAATGTGGTACATCTGGAAGCATTTAGCTACTTAAGGATATTAAACTTGACTGAGGACTTGACTCTGACTTTGGGTCTCTTTGGCAGAGCACCACTCATGAACAATAGCTCCACCCCATCAGTAGCCATGAGAAGAATCATGTTCCGGTGTTTATATTGCATTTGGGTTCTCTCTGAGCTACTCATAAAAACTTTAATTTTGTGGATTTAATATCAATTTCATATAAACATTAAAAACAGATGTATGAACTAATGAAAGGCAAAATATGTAAATGCATCCATTAAATCAGCATAAATGAGTGATTTACTTCCCCTCCCATTTTTATTGGATATTTTATTTATTTACATTTCAAATGTTACACCCTTTTCTGATTTCTCCCCTAGAAATTCCCTCTCCCATCCCCCCTCCTTCTGCTTCTATGAGAGTGTGCTCCTGCCTACCCACCCACTCCTGCCTCCCTGCCCTCCCATTCCCCTACACTGGGGCATTGAGCCTTCACAGGACCAAAGGTCTCCCCTCCCACTGATGAACTGACAAGGCCATTCTCTGCTACATATGCAGCTGAAACCGTGAGTCCCACCATGTGTACTCCTTGGTTGATGGTTTAGACCTCTGGTTGGTTGATGTTGTTGTTCTTCCTGTGGGGTTGCAAATCCCTTCAGTCCTTTCTCCAACTCCTCCATTGGGGACCCTGTGATCAGTTGAATGGTTGGCTATTAGCATCTGCCTCCTGTATATGAGAGGCTCTGGTGGAGTTTTTGATTTTTGATATCACAAAAAAAGTCATTCTTACTCATTGACATAGAAATATATCCCCAAGTAAGAACAAAAGTAATATATATTTTTAAAATCTTACAAAATGTAAAGGTATTAATAGGAAATATTATAGCTTAACTATATAGACACTTGAACCCCAAATGTAACCAGTATAGCTTTGTTTTTCATCAACTCCAGAACCAAAACGGAAATGCTTCTGATGTCATGAATCACATTTCAAATGTTAGTTATACATATGTGTTTGTGTGTAAATATAATTTGTATAGCTATGCAATAAATTTCCTAAGTGAATCTGCACCAAATGTGAAGTTAGAAAACGTTTGGGTTCTCCACTGTAATGCACTTATTTGTTTGTTTTAGACTAGCATGTATAGATAGCAACATAATGCATTTCATGTGGCATGTTCATACATTATCTTTTTTTATATTTTTCTGATTTTTATCTTCTAACTTCAGTCACAAAGTCATATAGTCCAAGGATTTAGGAAGTGAAAAAGTTCTTTAATATTGACTGTCTACTAATTAAATTTTTTCTTTAGTCATAATTTGGAGAAGGCTTGGGTAACAGGTGTAAATGTTTATTTATCTGGCAGTACAAAGAAGTTCTGGTGAGTGTTATATTTTACTGTTGTCAACCATGACTTCTCTGTTTAGACATAGCCCATATTTTAGTTAAAATATGGGCTATTTGTTTTCATGATATCCAATTTTTGCAATTCTTTATATATGCTAGACCTCTATTGGGTATGTAGTTGGTAAATATATTTTCCCATTCTGTAGCTGTAGATTTTGGTAGGATGGCCATTTTTACCACATTCATCCTATCAAGCCAAGAGCACAGGTGTAGGGGGAAAATTTTCCATCTTCTGATGTCTTCTTATGTCTTAAATTTTTATCATGCAATCTTTCACTTGCTTGGCTAGAGTTACCTCAAGATATTTTAATAAAAAGTTTTGAGGCTATTGTGAAAGGTATATTTTCCTGATTTCTTTCTCAGTTCCTCTGTCACTTGTGCATAGGAAGGCTACTGATTTTTGTGTGTTCTTTTTGGATCCTGGTACTCTGATGAAAGTGTTTATTAGCTGTACAAGTTTCCTGGTGGAGATTTTAGAATCATTTGTATACACAATCCTGTCATCTACTAACAGAGATATATTAATCTCTTCCTTTTCTGTTTGTATCCCCTTAAACTCCTTCTCTTGTCCTATTGTTGTAGCTAAGACTTCAAGTATTATATTAAAGAGGCATGGAAAGAGTGGAAAATCTTGTCTTGTTCCTGATTTTGATAGAACTACTTTGAGTTTCTATCCATTTTGGCTTTGGGCTTTATGTATATTACTTTTATTATGTTGAGTTATGCTATGCTCCTTGTATCTCTAGTCTCTCCAGGTCTTTTAGCATGAAGGGGTGTTAGATTTTGTTGAAAGCCTTTTCATCATCTAATGAGATGATAATGTAGTTTTCATACTTCAATATGTTTATATGGTGTATTGAATTTATTAATTTAAGCATGTTGAACCAACTTTGCATCTCTAGGATGAAGCCTACCTTATCATAGTGGATCTTTTAGTGTGTTCTTTGATTCATTTTGCAAGTATTTTATTGAGAATATTTATATCTATATTCTTAGGGGAAATTGTTCTGAAATTCTCTTTCTTTGTTGGTTATCTATGCAGTTTGGGCATCAGGGTAAATGGGGTATTGTCAAAAGAATTGGATAATATTCCTCTGGTTCTATTTTGTGAAATAATTTGAAGAGTATTGGAAATAGCCCTTCTTTGAAAGTCAAGAAGGATTCCTTGCTAAAAACCATTTGGCCCTGGGCATTTTGGATGGGATACTTTTAACTAGTCTTTTCATTTTGCTGGGGTTACTTGGGTTTGTTTGAATTGTTTATCTAATCTTGACCTTACTTTGGTAGTTGGTATATATTGAAAACATTATCTATTTCTTTTAAATTTTTCAATTTGGTGGAGTGGAGGTTTTTAAGTCTGTCCTTGTAATTCTCTGAATTTCCCTGGTGTCTGTTGTCATGTCTCCTTTTTTACTTTTAGTTTTGCTAATTTGGATAGTCTTCCTCTGTCTTTTAGTTAATTTAGATAATGGTTTTCAATCTTACTGATTTTCTCAAAGAGCCATCACTTTGTTTCACTGATTTCTTAATTTTTTTCTATTTTATTGGTTTAATCTCTGAGTTTGATTATTTTTTGTCATCTTCTCTTTTTAGATGTAATTTCTTCTTTTTGTTGTAGAGATTTCATGTCTGGTTTTAAGTTACTAATATAAGATCTCTTCCATCTCTTGTAGTCTCTTAGTGAGGCTCGCTTCTGAGGTTTCTCTTAGTGAGGCTCACTTCTGAGGGTTCTGAGACTCTCTTCCATCTCTTTTACTCAGTTAGTGAGTTTTGCCTCTGAGATTGATATTCATATTCCTAAAATTTTGGCTTCCAGTTTTCGCTCAGTTTGGATCTTCTTTGGTGATTTTATTTCTATTTTCATGTCTTAAAGTGTTGTGTTCATTTCTTTCCACTATTTGTTTGTGTCTTCACAGATTTCATTAATGAATATATTCATATCACCTCTAAGGTCCTTGAGCACATTCATAATGGCTATTTTGAAGTCCTTGTCTTACATTTCAACTGTTGCATTTCTCATGGTTTGCTGTAGTAGGCTTGTTGGGCTCTAGTGGAGATATATTACCCTGGGTATTTTAATTGTGTTTGTACACTAGCATCTAGGTATCTGGGGTTTGGAATGATTTTAATTCTAGTTGCTCTGTTGGGTGGCTTTTCTGTTTCTTGGTTTCTGTTGTCCTCTCTGGATCTTAGGAGACTGTGTTCATTGTGGGTCGCCTGGTAGGGAGAGCTTCTGAGTCTAGGCTGGTTGTGGCCACTCTGTGGCCAGGACAGGCAATGCTTCTAGGTATTGGGAGCTAACAGGGAGAAATTGAGATGCGCTAAGAGGACTGGGAGCTGAGAGGGCACATGGAAGGTAGGAAAGCCCGGTCAGCTACAAGAATCTGTGGAGTCCTCAGGCAATCAATGGAGAAAGTGAAGACTGCAGGTAGGCTGCTACAGGGTGAGGCGGGGAAACTGAAAATGATGGACAGGAAGCAGTGAAAACTGCCTGATTCCCAGGCAGAGAAGCCGACAGGTATCCAGGGAGAGTGACTCTGGATGGTGGAGGCTGAGAGACAAAGGGGCAGAGTGAGTGAGGGAGGAAGGGCAGGGAGGAGAGCGAAGTCCACCTACCTAACTCTCTGGCTAGCAGAACCGGCATGTTTCCAGAGTTTGTTCTCTTTCTGTTTTGAAGACAAATCCTCATCACCTGCTGGTTTAAAGAAAGTACATGAGAAATGTGTTTTGAGATAACCCATTCCAAACACCCACTTTGTATTTTTAAACTCTAGAAATTTTCATGGTGTTTTCCATTGATGTCTTTGGTTTCTCTTATAGATGAGTGAAATTTCCCCACTTTCATTTTTTTTTTGTTACCACCTGGCCAAAATAACCACCAGTTGATGAAGGAATCATAGAGAATGTGCTTATGATTGCATGATTGTTGTGTTTGCTTACATGGTTCCTTTGAAAACTGCAACTCCCATCTGTTTATGGCAACTAGAAACCACACTTTGGATTCAGTTCTTGTTATTTATTTGATCAAAGAACATTCATCTTAGACTTCTTAAAGCAAACTACAGTACTTGGTGAGCTGATTTATGTGAATGAAAAAGTTTGTGCACGGCCTAAACAAATGCAAAGTAGTTATTTTTTTTTTAATTAAGCCAGTAAAAGTTAACATTCTATAGAACTTCCCTTAACATAAATCCTTCTGAGCTTTCTTGCTAGCTTTTCAAACATAAGGACCTGCCCAAACAGAAATACTTGCATTTCATAATTTCCATGAGAAAAAGCAATAATATAGAAGGGATCAAAAACTGGTTTTCAAACATAAAGGTTCCTACTTTGGCCCATTTTTCATCTGTCTCTACTTATCCTGAACCTTGTGAGGAATGAATGGTGTAAGAGGATGCTTCTCTGCCTCCCCAGACATGAGAAACGTTCGTGCAGCCTCATGTTACAGAGCAACTAGTGAAGCTTTCCAGTCTAAAAATAGGGATGGCGTAAACGGTTTTCTCATCTGTTCTGCTGGCTGTTCTTAGATTAAAAGTAGATGCCTTCCACTTCAACTTAGAGTAGGTGCCAGTTCAACTTGCTGGCACACTATAGGATCTTTACCAGCTTATATTCGAAACTCAGATTCCTTCCACAAACCCCTTTTATTGTTGGTGAGCCAACTGCTCATAGGGTTGTGTTGTAGACTCAGTTGTATATGAATTGTATCAGAATTATTGGTTGAAGACGTTCGCAGTGTGACCGTATTTAGAGATGGGGACCTTTAAATCATTAAGTTAAAATAAGAGTCATGAGTCTATCACTGATATTCTTATAAAAGGAAAAAGTTAAGACATGGAAGATGTACAATTCAGGTACTCCTGTGAACACAGGGAAAGACCATGTATGGACAAAGGCAGTGACAGCCATGTATACATCAAGAAGAGAAGCCTTAGGAGAAATCAATTCTGTAAAAACATGAAATAAATGATACTACTAATAGAGAGGCTGAGATAGGAGAAGCAAGATTTCAAGACCCTTATGTTGTATACAGCCAGACACTGTCACAAACATACAAGCTGACAGTGTATATAGATTCTACAATGTTGGACCTATTTCTCCAATTACCAAATTAGAGAGATCATTGGATGACAATCAACAAATTTCCAATTCCTCAGACTATTGGATTTCAATTGATTAGGGTATGTTGGTAATATTAATTTTCAAATTAATATATTAAGAAAAAGTAATTGTCACTTCCTGTTGTTTTTGTTGTAAGAGGTGGAATTAGGTTTGTGTGGATTTGTTGAAAGATTACCTTCTTGCTTCTTCTAGGGTGTAGTTTTGCTCCTTATGTTGATGTTTTTCATCTATTATCCTTTGTGGGCTGGATTTGTGGAAAGATATTGTGTAAATTTTATTTTGTCATGGAATATCTTGTTTTCTCCATCTATGGTAATTGAGAGTTTTGCTGGGTATAGTAGTCTGGGCTGGCATTTGTGTTCTTGTAGGGTCTGTATGACATCTGCCCAGGATCTTCTAGCTTTCATAGTCTCTGGTGAGAAATCTGCCATAATTCGTAATATAAAGGCCTGCCTTTATATGGAGAAAACAATTCTAAAGATGCTTTAATTTTGACTTCCAGCTTCCAAGTGTGAAAAAGTAAGACTGCATTGTGCCTGGTGTCCACTATCTCCAGGGTCTTCCTATAAAAAGAAGGGAGACTTTTACAACCCCAGCTCTGCCTGTTCACAAAAATGACTGGTGGAATTAGAAGAGAGATGTGGAGTTTCTGTCTTGACTGTCAAGATGTAGTAGTCACACCTTAGGGCAGGATGGAGTTTATACTCCTCAAGCAATATAAGGACTGAATGGGATTCTGGGAAAAAATGTTCTTTACCATAGAGGGTTAGAGGATTGGTGTTCTCTTATTCTAATGTTCTATTGTATTGTGACCAATACCAGCCACAGATACGCATTTCACCTGTTAAGCAGACCAGCAGTACCTTGCCTCACAGAGTACTTATCCCTCCTCTGCCTTTCTAAACCTCGAATCCTAGACCTTTGTTTCCTTTATCGTTATCCTCAATAGTATTGACCCCAGTTTAGATTCCGTAGAGAACAGCACAAGTATAATGATACTCATGTCTAAAGAAGCAGGCACGGAGACAACAGTTGGCCTTTGTAGTCTTGTGGAGCAGAGATCTCTCAAAAATATAATCGCAAATATTTAAGTGGAAACACATTTTTTTCAGTGTTGGGTATCAAACTTAGTGCCTTACACGTGAGGAACAAGTCCCTTACCACTGAACTATACCCTGAGCCAAATAATAATACTATGTGCACTTGGAGTTTGGGTGAGCACTGTGGTCAATCCTAGATCAGGAGATTGCTTGTCTTTAAGATGGAAGGTATTAACACAGCCAATACCATAGTTGCTACCATAGTTTATGCTTAAGACACTTTAAAAAATGTTCCAGGTAGCCAGATTCTCAGTATCTTCAAGAGAAAAGAAACATTTTTTTCTTTTCTTTTAAAGATTTATCCCAAGAAAGATCCAAGCTTTGAGGAAACTTGAAGTATGTTTGTGTTATTATAGGATTGTGAAGAAAATGAGCCACATAAAAGGTTTGGGTTTAAAAAGACCTCTAGGAAAGCATGTTTTAGGAAAACTATATTTCCTCTGCCTCCATTCCAAAGATCATCCATTCTAAAGATCATCCAAAGATACATCATTTCAGTTACAATATTTAATATGTATGCTTATTAACTTCAAAAGCTAAATAACTCAAATTATATCTAATATTTACCCAAGGCTTTCTGATTATCAAAGCATTTGAATTTTGATCTTACAGTCTGATCTACATTTAAAACAAATAGTAAGACTATATTGCAATAGTTATTTTCAAAAACATCACCTGATGTATGGGTCGTTCATTTAAAAAATTCAAGGCACAAACAAACAAGATTATAAAACCATAAATTCAAACACAGATTCACAAACATCCTTACTTTGTCATTATGTCCAAAGCCTCAACATGCACACACAACCCATTTTGTTGGTCCATACACTGGAAATAAACATCTCCTGAGAAGACAAAAGAGACACAGGCTGCTTTTTGTGTCCCAGTTCTTTTTTCTCCCTCAGTCTCTCTCCACCATTTGTCTTACTAAAGTTAAACCACACGCGCGCGCGCGCACACACACACACACACACACACACACACACACACACAAAATGGTGCTCAGAAAGAGCATAGCCTTTGAGTCAAAAATTTGAGAACTGAGAAAGTCTGTGGAAACACATGTCCCATTACACTGACTAGCAGTATAAAATTTACACACACACATATATAATAAACACAGACAAACCCTTTTAATCCAAGTTTCTTTATCTGTAAAATAGCACAGCATATTCATTCTCTAGTAAATGCTGATTAGGTATCACCTATTTTCCGGGTACTCTTGTGTGCTTGAGATATGCTAGTGAACAAAGACAGGCCTACATCTGTACCCGAGGTGCTTAACTCTGTCGGGATGCTGGGAAGGGACAGAAAACAATCCACTGATGGCCAATAAATTAATTATCCAACATTGGATGGAGGATGTAATTGTCACATGGTGAAGACAAAAAACAAGCAAGGCCAAGAAGGTCTACTTGTAGCCATGGCTGGAGGAAGCAGTGTTGGATTCGCCCTGCTAACAATACACAGCTCAAAAGTTGGACGCCGTCTGTGGGCGGACTGTTTGAGGGGCAGCGAGGACTGCAGCCCCCTGTAGAAAGACAGCTAGCTCCCAGGTCCTGTTGTTTCTGTGTCTCTACTTCTGAAAAAGCATAGTGGGTCCAAATGTATGCTTTGGATCCTTTGTGCCAACCTGGAAACAGGGAAGGCACCCTCTTGACAGGCATTGATGGAAACACAGGAAGCACAGCGGCACTAAGGGTGGGACCAAGACTGTCATCAGAATCACTGGCTCACCCCCTTCTCAAGCAGGAAAAATCCCAAACTTACATATTTCTATTATCTGGCAACATTTCAAAAAACTGGGTCGAGTGAGAGAGTACCTTACTTATAAACAGAAATTTGCCTGTCATAGGAAAGAAACTGAACAATCAATCAGTTATTTAGTAAGGATTCTTAAAATTATACATCTTTACCCCCCTTTAAAAAATATTGGATGTCAGCCTTCAATTTTAAACTTAAAAATGAAGACCAAAACTTCCTACAATGAGGCTGAGCCTAGAGCTTTTCTTTTCTTGAATTTATATGTGTATAGTGTGTGTGTGTGTGTGTGTGTGTGTGTGTGTGTGTGTGTGTCTGTTGGGATCGATGTCTGTCTCTGTGTATCTGTCTCTGTGTCCGTATGTATGTCTGTGTGTGGGGGCATGCATGTGAGTTCAGGTACATATGCAGGGTTATAAGTGACATTAGATATCTCCCTTGATCTTTCTCCATTTACTTATTAAGACAGCGCCTCTCACTGAACCTAAAGCTTGCCAGTTCCAGATTATCCAGCCAGCCTGCTGGCCCAGGGGTTTACCTGTTCTGCTGCCCCAGTGATGAGAGTCCAAGCAACTGAAGTCCTCATTTTGCACTGCAAAAGTTTATCCACCGAGACATCTCCCAAGTCCTCGTGGGCTTGCTTTTACACCACTATTATGCCAATTTCACTCTCTGCTTTCTATGAGACAAATTAAACCCTTTTAAAACCAGCACTGCTAATTTTTACTTTATTTTTTGTAGATGATATACTATAGTGAACAGTATTCACACAATTATACATTTAAAATATTTCTTTAAGCTCTTAACATTGAATTTCTAGATCAGTAGATAAACGTATTTCCATATTTAACAGTCATTGAAAATTGCCTTCTAGAAATATTAATCTAAGAAAAGGATTAGGGGAATAGCAAAGACGGCTCAGATGTTCCCAAAACCCATACTGGGCAGCTCGCTGCTGCCTGTAGATTCAGCTCCACACAGATCCAATGCCTTTAGCCCTCACAGGCACATACCTACACACATACACATAATTAAAAATAAAATTAGTCTTCAAAATAAAATGTTGGCGCCACAGAATCTTTTAGGAAATTGACAATTTGGGGATGTATGTGGGTTTTTTTTTTTTTTTTTTTTGCCTTAGATTAATACATAAGCATAGAAATAGACACATACATAGAAACAACAGCACATTTACTCATACGCTGTATGGACATTGTGCATAACAGTGTGAACTGTGGAAAGGAACTCTGTCTGCAGAGACAGACTGACTGATTAGAAGTACAATGCTGTGAAAAGACTGGCATTCTACAGATCTAGAGTCTGCTGACCTTATCTTAGGCCAGGCCTCCAGAGCAGCCATTCCTTGCTCACCTATGCCTCTAAACTAACAGCTTCTGACTAGTAGATAAAGACCTTTAGACCATATTACTTACCAGACCACTAGCCTCCATCCACTGACCCAAAAGCTTAAGGTAGCATAGGTTGTAGAAAGCTTCCCCCATCTCCCTGTCACTCCATATCATGTAGCCATCAATGTATTTTAAACTTGTCTTGACTGATGACATTTTTGTTCTGCAAAGCTATAAAACTTCATGAAACTTCCTCCACACCGGATTGTGGATTTTGTTTCTGGGCCATAGTCACCCGTAATGACTCCAGAATAAAGTTATTACTTGCTCCTTTTAAGATGGGAACTGTGGTTTTTGCATTGACAACAGTGTGTGTGTGTGTGTGTGTGTATGCAGGTGTGTGTGTGTGTGTGTATGCAGGTGTGTATGTGTGTGTATGTGTGTGTTGCAGGTATGTGTGTGTGTATGCAGATATGTATGTATTTATAAAACACAATGTGTATGGTCACCTACTTAGAAGACATCAGAAAGATTGGCAAGATGCTGCTAAACAGTATTATATGTGTTATGTACAAAAATATACATCAAATATAGAAATATTATCTAATGAATTATTGAAAGTACTAATTCTTGAAACTGCTACTATAATGCATAATGCAGAGAAAAAATAGTAAACCTGTCCATAAAAATAATGCCAAATAAAAGCCTTGACATTTCCATATAAAACTTTAAGATGGGTGCCATGCATCAGAATCATCCGACTATTGATCCTGTTTATCAGCTTTAAAATTGATATCAACATTTTAATATTTGAGACTACCGAGATTTGCCAACTGCATTCAGAAATACAACTTAAATGGATGTGGGAGATGGGTAGGTGAGTGAGAGCAAAATGTAAAGCCATTTACGTCGGAAAATACCACAAGGAAACTTTGTGTGCTAACTTTAAAAAAAAAAACACAATAACAATAAAAGAACTAGTAGTGTATCCATGAGAAGAGTAATGATAGTCGAGACAATTGGAAACTTCTAAAACTATGATGACAGAAAATCAGAGTGTCAAACACATGCAAACATCAATGAATCCTGCCAAATGCAAGGTGGACACTCATGGCGTTACCAGAGAATCCCACATATACCCTACACACATCTCGCAATACAATCAGCAAGCTGAACTGCCCACTTGATTATTCAGAAACAGGAAAGATTCAGAAACTCTTGCTCGTAGAACCTCCATATAAGCTTATAAGCTCTTCCCCTCCCATGGCCTCTCATCAGACATCTTTCCTTTACTCCCACTGTAAAATGTGAAGCTGTCTCCGGTCTCTCTCAGTCTTTGTTTCCATAAGATGTCATGTGTCACATCCTGTTTCTGAGCTAGCTGATCTTCAGTAACAGATTCCCACTCAGATTCTCACTGGCTCGGCTCCCACTCACTGTTATTTTCCCTGCCTAGACAATTATGCGTGTTTCCTAACGGGTATCCCCTCCCCCGGCAGCCCATCCTCACTGACAGCGACGTAGTTCTAAGGTTCCACACCTGGCTATATGAGGCATCTCCTCAGAATCCTTACTAGCTCCATTTTCATCCATTCCAGAATGAATCCAAATCGTCCCAGCTTTCTTTGCCAGGCTCTCCAGCTGTCTCGCTTGAGGCTGTTATTCTAAATTGATCTCTTCCTAAATCCTGCCTTCCACCTACACCAGGACATCTCACCATCTCTCACAGGTTTTCATCTACCGATACTCCCTGATGAAGACACTGGGAGTGCCTGACACCATTTCTGCTCTTGCCTGGGAACTTTGCAGACTATAAAATGTTTCCAATCTTAGCTTTTTAAAGTGGTTTTCAAAAGTTGACTGGAATTTAATTTCTTTTCTTTCTTTTTCTTTTTAATATTTTTTTAAGGTCAACTAATATCAGTTGAAAAAATGTTTAAAGTTTTTCTAATATTTGAACACTAGGCTTATTTGCATTAGATATCATTGTTTATCTCTTCCAACATGGTGCTTAATGTAAATTCTCAATGAATATTCATCAGGGTGAATATATAAATACATATATATATATATATACATGCTAATTACTATAAAGTCATAGAAACTGTTTCAGTAAGATTGATGGCCAAGCATTTTTTATTTACTTTCTCTGTTAAAACCTTAGATTTTTTATAAGCAGAGGTCACCAATGTCTGCTATACTCATTCCACAGGGTTTGGGGAAGATTATAGTAAGTGAAAGTAGATTTTGTGAAATGAATTACAAATACAAATTTTCATTGTTTCTCCTAAATTAAATAGAAAACAAAATGGTTTTGGCTAAGAAGAAACAAATCTGCATTGAAATCATTATCTAAATAAGTAGAGTACATCAACCCCACATCTACCTTGTTAAGAGTTTCATAAAATAGCCAAGTTAATTGAGTTGAAAATTAAGTCAGACATTTCCAAGTAGATATTCAACACAACTGGCACCAGGCCTTTTATTGTGACAAATGAAAGTTTTGTTGTTTCTGTCCCAGAGAGTCTACCCTGTGTAGTCCAGGCTGGCCTTGTAGTGCATATGCGACACTGGCTGTCCTCGGGTTCTCTATCTTCCTGCCTTAATCCTTCTGGGCTGGGATTATAGGTTATGCTCGCCCCATGGCAGCAAACACGTTCTTGACAAAGCAGATGTACCTTGAGTCCCACTTAGTCTACAAGAAAGTTGTATGAATTTTACATAATCTCTCAACAGATTTTTTAAAAAGGTTTTAGTAATCATTCCAGTGAGTCAAAAACTATCCACCCATCCCAAGTGACATAAATAAGAAAATCAAATCTAGGGTTGGATGTGAATTAGATCACTTAAGTCTCAATCAGTACAAGTAGGAGCAGGAATACACGTATACATGTATACTACCTGTGTGATAGTTACCCAGCGTCACTAAAGGTGTTGTAAGTCGTATTAAAGTGTTGTGCTTTTAAAACAAACAAACAAAACCACAACCACCATCACCACATGAGCAAAACAAAACAAAAATCTCCTCTGTGTTGCTTGACACTGCAATTGACACACTAACTCCATCAGTTGAAGAGTATACAAAGGAGTCATTTGCTCTTTCTAAAATATCCCAATAATGGCCCTACCATGCCTGGGGTAAGTATTTGGAGACTTCACAACCCACCCAAGACAGCAAACCCAGTGCCCTTTGAGAATTATACACTCAGATAAAAAAATAAGAAACTCTCCTGCTGTAAGCAGGCATATCCAAGGACATAGAGGAAGCAGGGCTACTGAATGTGGGGTTTGTTCCTTTTTTTATCATCTCACAATGAGATTGTCCTTCAGACTGCAGAAAGTGCAACAAATACAGCCAGAAACGGGCTGAGGCCCCTGAGCATCAGAGGTGCAGAAGAGGGAAGTCTGATTGCCTGTGAGTAGCTTTCAATTAATGGGAGGTTAATTTCATTCCTGCGACTAGAACCATGTAAATGTGAAATGGAGGGAATGACTAGGAAGAGAAGGTGGTAGATTGGATACAGCCAACCTTGTTTTCTTGTTATTTATTTCTCCATGAGCTACAACAAAATTATTAGTTGTAGATCATGTGCAGGCCATCACATACATTAGTGGGGTATCTGTCACTCTGCCACATTCCCAGTGAGCTGAGCAAACTGGCATGCAAGTACACTCAAGATCTAGGTTTGCCCAACTCTGGTGAATACTTCAAGTTTGAAAGAATGAGGGAGAGAAAGTCTCTTAAACAATGATATGTTCATAAGCAGAGACAATATGGGTATCTGATGTCACACTCCTGGGCAGTTACTTTCCCAGGAACATCAAGTAAAAATCATACAATTGTCATAGATGTCATATCTGTGAGGGCTTTATACATTAATCATTCCTGATCCTAAGAAGGTATGGCATCAATTAAGTGTGCTTTATTGGAAGTGATAAGATATGCAAATGAGGATCATCCGTCTGCTTTAAAACAGCTTGCCCATAGAAGGGGGAATTATAAGAAAGAAAACTGAAGATCTGCATCAGCCTCGGATTTTCTGGAAAAGTTGGGGAAAGTGAGGAGAATATGGAATTTTGTCCTTCTATCTCTCACAGCTGGCAGGATGTGAAGGAGAGAACAAATTAGATCCGCGCTAGGTAGTTCTTTCTGCTAGGCAAAATTTCTGTGGAAATCCTTAGACGGCAAGAAGGGAGAGGATGAGGTCCAAGTTCTAGATGATAGGACTTAAGTCTGACCTTTTAAGACAGAAACAGAGAAGATCCATGATCAGCAAGGAAATGAAGGCCTTCCTGATTACCCAATACAGGAAACCATACTACTCAATGAGTATCTACACCCGTACTGCTTGCATTGGGAAAGTCATAAACAGGAGAGGAAAGGGCTCTTCTAGCCTGACTCATGAGGCTGTGAGAATGGAGGTGAATGGGATCAGCTCTGTGGAAGCAGAGAAACTGAGTAATAATATAGCTTGTTGACCCTTCTTGAAATGACTGTCACATAATTTGAGAGAATGAGAACTTGGCTTGCTTTGACACAAAGGTTGCACTATCTGAGACAAGGAGTGGGAAATCAGTTCCCAATGGCCTGGGGCATAGGAGCCATTGAGACTTGAGGGACACTTGGTTATTGTCAGCTTTTGTCGAGGACCGGAAGACAATGGAGGAATGAGAGGCATTGCTAAGAGAACTGTGTGTGTGTGTGTAAGGCAGAACCTGATGCCCAGTTCACCAGGCCTGATAGAGCATTCAGGAAGAGTTAAGAAGTTAGTTCACAGGAACCAGGGACTTCAGTGATTGGGCAAATCCCCATAGTGGGGCATAATTTTAAGAATGTGGCAAAAGCTCTGGTGAATCCAAATGATTTAGAACAATATAGAAATGACAGCCTAAGGTGCTACATGTTCAGAAGAGAACGGAAAGAAGGAAAAGCAGCTAATGGGACCTGGTTTCTTCAAATTACTCAAAGCAAATGTAACACAGTTGTGTTTTATCTGAGTTCCCAAGGGGGAAAAATAATGGGAAGAAAAATTCTGGGTTTGTATGTGTTTGGGGGATATATAATAGAGTCCAGCAGAAATCAGAGCCCATATAGCACTTCATACCCACTTAGTCTTTCCCTAAGTCAGGAAGTCAATATCCTCACCCAAATATGAGCCCTGTGCCCTCAGGTCGAGGAGAGGCCTGCCTATTTCAATCATATAGAGTCTGGCCACAGGGGAGCCAAAGTAACCAGGAAAATAGCTAAAGATGCTACATTCCTGTAAAGTATTCTGATATTCTACATGCCTGGTCCTGATTATGGCCTCCAAAGATTGTTATTAAGGGGAAGTACGTAAGTTTACCTGTTCCATATGGGATGGAAGGGATTCTATAGAACCCAAACCTGTCAGCTAGATATGAAAATATACTACAGGTCTCTTAAAAGGATCTCCATGCACACAAACAATGAATAAAGCTACCATTAAGTGTATATCTAACCCAGTGTTACATATGTGTGCCCAGGGATAGCTAATACTATAGAGACACAAGTCACATTCCCTGAAGTGGAGAACTAGCTTAATGATAATCAGTTCCAATGGCACTTCCACCTGCCTTACCACTTTACAGGATATTAAAAGCATGCATTTAAGGCATCAGCTAAAAAAAAAATCTAAATGTAGATTCATAAAACAAACAAACAATAAAAACCAGGACCAGAGTAGACTGCCCTGCCTCTCTTTGGGATATTAGACAAAGAGTTTCTTGAGCATCCTCACCAATACAAAATATTGTTTATACAGCAGAATTAAGTTCCTAATGCTGAAGACACAGAATGCTCTACAGGCAAGGTATGCTGGAACATAGCTCTCTGACAGCTGGCTTTATTAGTAAGAGAAGGTGCTATGCTAGCCACACCTAGTGAGGGACAATTGTCACTGGTGGATCCATTTGGTTGTGGCATTCGTGTGCTGTTCTATCTACATGTCAGAAAAGTCTCTGGGGGCAATAATGGCATAACTATCAGGACTACTACCAACTTGATGGATACAAGGCAACTATGAAGAAGGGAACTCATGTTTGATTCTGGAACCAGCACAAAACCCATGGCTCAGCAGGTGATAAGCTCCAGTGGAGAGGTGATTGCTATTTTTTTTTCAAGTGGCTGTTACGTTATTGTCAATTTGCCTTTTAAACATTTGTACATATGCCCATAGATCATCCATGCTGTCAGTCCCTGCTCATGAAGAGAATCTTCTCTGTGGTGGGCGGCAGTCAGATTGCTGAGAATAAGTTATTGTTGATGTGATACAGTGACCCAGTGCCCAATCACAGGCAGAAAAAAAGTAATTCCCTGAAAAATCCTAAGGAACATGATGGAAGGAACAAAGAAACATTAGAGCTAGAGAAGGGGTTAGAATACTGTGTGCTTCCTATTTTGAAACATTTTCTCTTGAAAGAAAAAAAAGAAGGTTGTTCATGAAACAGACAACCAACTTAAGAACCCAGAAGGTTGATCATGAAACACACAACCACCTTAAGAACCCAGAAGAAAGCATTAGGACTCACACAGACCCTCCCCATGGCTAAATGAACAGTTTCTCGAGGAGTGATTCTTTGGTGGACTTCCCAGCAAACTGCATGGAAATTCATGATTTGTGACTCATTGCCTACTCTGGGGTGAGTTTTTTGGTTATGCAGTTAACTGAGAGTCATCAAGGCTCCCATACTTAAGTAAATCCTCATCCATAGCTCTGTAAGCCATCTCTATGAACTCATCAATTCAGCGAGCTAGACTCTACATTTCTGAGATAATGTGTTTCTTAAAATTGTTATGAAACAGAACGTCTACTTTATTTTGGTATTTGTCTTGAGGTAGTTTTACTAACTGTAGGCTAAGCTTGTGTTAAAATTCAATATAAAATATGATGTGTTTTGATAGAAAAAATATTTATCTCATGGCTTCCCTGGCATTTTCAATACAGTGCATTTATTGTTTAAATATTTGTCTATATTGCAATTAATTGAAATGTAAGTTTATGAACCATGCATAGAAATGACAGTTTCTCCCTTTCTGACCCATTGTTTACAAACTAGTCACATTGTTGGATCTAATTGCAAAGAAGTCTGGGAAGTATAGTGTATTCTCATAAAGGAAAGGAAGTAATTTTTCACGAATAGCTAGTATTCTTCCTTTGATCTTAAACATGTCCCATTTGAAAGACTTCTGCTGTAATTCATTTTAAGGGTGCCATACTGAATTCATGAACTAACACTTTATGTATGGGTTTTCTTTTTAATGAAATCATGATGAAAAGATCTATGATTCTATAACTAGGGACAGTGATGGAAAGAGCTAATACCAGAAGGTGTTTTACTGTCTGCATCATATGCTTCTGTTACATGGAAGTAGGTGTCTGCAACATATTCATATGGGAAAATCCATTAATGAAAATACAATTTAACTCATGGTTCTTAAAATAATCATTTTTATTTTACATTTTAAAGTACAGAAAATTTCCAACATGTAGTTATGTTTTTTCTAATTTTACCCCAACAAGTTTCTAAACCCCAGAACCATTTGTAAAATTCAAAGATTATTTTCTTTACTATAAAATATTATGTGTATTTAATGACAATAGTATTTTATCTCATAATTATTATATAACTTCTACCCATTATATGAAAATGAACTATTCTATTTAGTAGCACATGCATTTTATGCTTTATTATGTAAAGTATGACTCTAGGTTCACTGTTTCATTGTATAAACATTATATTTTGTAATAAAGAGAAAACAAAAAATGCTTGCTTAAATAAGAAATGTTTAAAATATAGGTACTAATATTATTGTTCCTTTTTGGTCTTATAGTTGTAACATGATTTCTTTTCCTAAATTATAATTTCATTTAGAAATAAATTACATAGGATCCAAAGATTTTATATTTCCTTTCTTTATATTTTCCTATATAGATATTTTTATATTTACTCAGCAAATTTGTTTCTGCACGTGTCTTGTTGTGTTTAAGGTATGTGTTACACACATTCTCCAAAGCACTAAAATGGAAGTTAAAACAGTCATTCTTCCAAATAATTCCCAAATTAAGCACTACTGCAAGCCTCCCACCAAGAAGGCACTGCCTTCAGGATCCTGGTCAATTCTTTAATCCAAGAAAATGAAATCTCAAGGAAATGAATTCTGAAATTGGAGGATGAACTTCCTAAAGAGATAGCTGTCTTTCAACTTATTTTTATTTAGTATGAAGTATAAAATTATAGAGGCAACAAGAGCAGTAAAAAGCTGAGAGCTGAGGGTGAAGAGAGCTAGGGAAGGACATGACTCTGGGCTTCCTTCTGCCGTCCTCAACTCTTTTGGAAAGCCACAATTGTCTGATCTCGTTCCTTTCTTCTCTTGGTTTTACTTTCCTTGCCCACACCTCTAGTGTAGTGTTTGTTTTCAGAGGTTCTGGTCCCATGTGTACAGAAGGTTAAGGGAGGATTCTAACCTTCTCTTCACCAATCGTAAACTTTGTCTCAAAACGTGACCCTAAAGTTATCCCACAATGAGTAAGGCCACTGGCTTTATCCAGTGCACGGCTTATAAAGTTAACACGATCTACCATTCTTATGCACACACATCCTAGAGAGGAAAGACTGAGGAGCTCTCACGGGGTAGAGCCTCTGAAGGGGACAAGGAAGGGGCTCTCGTGAGAGGAGTCGAGAAGCAGCCCGAGACTCATGGAAGGCACCACCTGCTCACGAGCTCAAAGGCTATTCTCAACAAGCTTTCTTGAGTGTGTTGAGATAAAATTTTCATTTTATCATCCAGCTGTGTATCTTATGCTTCTAATCCTCAAATACAGTCACATAAATAACATCTCTATAAAGAATACTTAAAAATTGAAAAAATATTTCCATAGTGAAAGATTTTACACATGCCATAGTTAGCAGCCCTTGCGCCTCTCTTTAGCGGGCCCACCCTGATATATGGGATGCTTGCTCTGCCGGAGAAATGAATGAACTCATCATTCACTCCTGCTTGCTCAGTAGAAATGGGTATTTAAAGTCATCGACAGGCAGCTGACCTCTGTGGTAGGGTATCTGTAGCTGTGTGCCTGATTAAAAGAATCAATTTGTTGTGACAGGGTTCCAATGTGATTATTGTTTTTTAGGCTTGCAAAGGCGTCTTTTCCCAAACGTGGGCACCATAAATGCCAAGCTAGCCTGCAAGAATTAATTAAGCCATGATGCAGTTCAAGAAGAAGGAGCTGAAGGAGTTTGCAACCCCATGGGAAGAACAATATCAACCAACCGGATCCCCCCAGAGCTCCCAGGGACTAAACCACCAACCAAAGAGTACACATGGTGGGACTCATGGCTCCAGCTGCATATGTAGCAGAGGATGGCCTTGTCAGGCATCATTGTGAGGAAAGGCCCTTGGTCCTGTGCAGGCTTGATGCCCCAGTGCAGGGGAATACCAGGGCAGGGAGGGGGAGTGGGTGGGTGGGTAGAGCACGCTCATAGAAGCAGGGGGAGGGAGAATGGGATAGGGGGTTTTGAGAGTGGAGGTGGGGACTGGGAAAGGGGATAACATTTGAAATGTAAGTAAATAAAATATCCAGTAAAAATAAATGCATTTTATTATAAAATTATTATAAATAACTGGGCAGTGGTGGCGCATGCCTTTAATCCCAGCACTTGGGAGGCAGAGGCAAGTGGATTTCTGAGTTCAAGGCCAGCCTGGTGTACAGAGTGAGTTCCAGGACAGCCAGGGCTACACAGAGAAACTCTGTCTCGAAAAACCAATATATATATATATATATATATATATATATATATATATATATATATTAATTAAAAAAAGAAAAGCTGTCTTAATTTAACCCTTCTGTTGGCAGAAAAAAATTATTCTAGGTGAAAATAGAAAAGGGGTAGAAACAAAATAGAGAACAAGTCCTTTTTTAACTGAAACCCACGACCTGACTCTTCTGTGTCTTTATCTATGTTCTGGTGCCATTTTAAAAATGTTACTTGTTTGAGTCTGTTTTCTGTTGCTGAAACAGACTATCCTGATGCCCGAGTTTGCTTTTGTTACTGTGACAAATGTCAGGATGAAAAGTGACTTAGAGGAGGAAAGGGTTGGACAAACTTCCCAGGTCACATTGAAGGAAGTCAGGACAGGAGCTCCTGAGAGAACTGAAGCAGAATCACAAAATGGAACCACAGAGAAGAGCCCTCAAGGGTCGTTGCTCTCCTCTACCTTCTAATGACTAGCTTTCTTACACAGCCCAGGACTCTGCTAAGGGATGACACCACCCACAGTGGGCTGGGCCTTCCAATGGCTATCAGCAATCAAGAAAGTGCCCCACAGACCAATCTGATTGAGGTTAGCCCCCCAGTCGAGATTCCCTCAAATAACGCAGGGCTAGATCAAGTTGACGACTGAGGAGGGCTCAGGGTGTCTGAATTACAAAAGAAATATAATGAGCTATGAAATGATACTTTGGTATATGCCCACAAGGTTTAATGACCTGATCAAGGCATATCTACTTCTTCAAACATATTATTTCTTCACATTGGGACTATTCAAAATAATTTCTGCTAACTATTTTAAATACACACTTAATTGTTGTCAATCATTGGCATCCTGCTATGATGTTGTTTCTTTTGTCCAAGGCATCACCTTACCCATCAATCAACCTCCTTTCATAGCCTTTCCTTCCTCTCCCTTCTAATCCTGTCCAAGTGTATGATAACCAATATCCTCTATGTGCTTTTATAAGGTCAATTCTTTAGAGGAAGCCCTTAGTTGTAAGACAATTTATGATTGAGAGGGGGGAACAAAGGGTTACACGGTTTTTCAGTGATATGATTCTAGTTAAAATGCAGAACTGGAGTCCACGGGGAATGGGATCAATGTAGCTGATCTTGGGATCTGAATATTAAGAGAAGTAGATTGAGGCAATACGGAAGGGATGGGAAAATGGGGGTTGAAGCCAATCTACAAGGGGAGGAGGGCCAAACCTCAGCAAAGGATGCTTCAATAAGCTATGAGGAATCATATTGTTTTATATTTACCTAAATTACAAGATTTACATATTATATACTATATATATTATATATTTGCATATATACATACATATATATACATATATATGTATATATATATATATAATTTTAAGTAAAACCATGCCACTTGGGGGTGATTATTCTTGATGACAACTAAGAGCAATAGCAATAGCCTATATTGTTTTGGAGTCTCTTGGACTCCCATGACTGACCAATAACTTGAAAAGGTTTCTCATGCCTGGTACTTGGGTTTTGGTTGGGTAGTCTATGGCTAAACTAATATAATTTCTAACTCTGTCTTTATACCCACATACAACTGTAGCCCTCACTCCTCATCAAAGGGGATTTTTTTTCCCCACAGCCGATGGAGATCATCACAGAAAGCCATAACTAATCAAAATGCAGAGGACATTTGACTGCAGAGTGTTCAGCTCAATTGGTATATCTACAACATAACTCTTACACATAATGATTAAGGAACATCCTGGAAATGGGGAGTATGGAAAGATTTTAAGAACCAGAGCACCAGGAAGTGTGCTGAAAGGTTGTATCTTCTAGATACTATAGGGAAGCTACACATATGAAATCACAACATTATGGTTGCTTAAACACAGCCTGAACAACCACGCTGACATGAGCTGACATGCCAGTGTAGACAGTGGAAATCACATAGGGCCCCACTCCTAGATAAAGAACTATAGGCAATTAAAAACTACTGAAAAAGGAAATATTAGTATTTCCCCAGAGGTGAGAATTCTAGGTGTTTAGCCATCCCCCCAAAAAACAAGTAACAATAAACATATTACAATATATATAATAATAAGAGGATGTGAATTTGAAAGGGAATGGGGGCACATAGAAGGGGGTTAGAAGGAGAAAAGGATAAGAAAAGTAAATATAATTATAACCTAATTAAATAAAATATAAATTAAAAAGAATAATACAACAAGATAGCTCAGTATAAGTTAATTTTATAACCCAGGTTCAAGGTTCACTATTGATCATATTCATTTATAACTATGGACTATTTTATTCTCATTTTAAAACTATATTTTTTGACTCCTATATTTCTGTGGGCTTTTTTTTTTTGAATTGCAGGCATGTCCACAGGAAGGAACTAATGATTGTTAATGTCTTAGGGCTATATATGTTTATTTAAGAGCTGAAATCATAAACTGGAGCTGTGCAATACATTTGGATAGGTATGAGGTTTGACACACTCATGGGAGTGCCAGTTTCTGATGTCTTACAGTGTATTTTAGCCAACAGAACATCCAGGCTATAATATTGATCACTTTTATAATATAATGTAGACCACTGACATGTTCTATATACCCTTTATGCCATTAGCCTGAGCCTGAGTACTGACTGCAATTTGGTGTTAGGAATAACTGTTCACTCCGGCTCTCTGACAAGGGGAAAGCATTAAAACTTAGGTAATAGGGAGCTTGGTTTTCCTGTGTGCTTATCTTGGTGTGTGCAGGCAGCAGAAGCAAAGAGTTGAATCGGATTGTTTACAAACAGCAGAAAGTTACTTCTCAAAATTTTGGAAGCCAAGAAGGCAAAGATCAAGATGCTATAAATGCCGTGTCTGGCAAGGGCTTCGTGTTCAGTGTTTATAGGTGGAGGCACTGTGGCTGGTCACGTGGGCAAAAAGAGAAGGTAGCTCCTCCCTCATTACAGACAGCTACCAAGGGTCTTGCCTCTAGACACGACCACACAACAGGGTTGAAGTAGAACAGTTAAATAGACGAGGCAGCTCCATTTAGATTACGTTAGTATGTGCTGACACGTCTTTTGAGTTACCTGCTGCCCTAAACTTAAACCTAAACCTAAATCAAATGTGCACACACTCTCAACAGAAGCACTCGTTATTGATATACTCACCTCGCTTGCCGTTAAATGGCAATAATTCTGGAACATTTTTTGGGAGTGGTGGTGATAAATTACTTCACAAAGCATAAGTATATTAAAACTACAACATCTTCAGGAGTCTACATCTGTGGCCAAGAAGTACATTTTAAGCCTTGATTTGTTCAAGTCAGGTCTGTAAACACAGAACATTTACGTGCAAGTATCCCACAGAAGCCTGTAGCGGATTTAATGATACGACAAGACAAAGTCTCCATTGCAGAACTGTTTACCACCTATCGGGGAGACCCGCAATAATAAAACACAGGGCTGGCACAGCTGTTTGGCTTAAAGAAAAAACATGTTTTTTATATGCAAACACACTTGCTTTCAAAATTACCTCTGACATTTATTAACAGTGCTCTTTTGTGCAAAAATTTAACACATGGTTTACTTCTGCAAAGTAAAGATAGGCACAAATGTTTCAGACTCCTAAAGCACCCACCAACTTATGGATGCTCTGGGTCAGCTTGCCTGGAGAGCCAAGTCTAAAATAGAGAAGATTTTCCTTTTAGCAAGCTGATAGACATGAGGGCCAGAGAAGGAAACATGGGGAGCTGGGGCCTGGGAATAAGTCTTCACTCAAATGATTGCATAGAGAACTCTAGAGTTGGGTAGCCCTGAGGCAGGCTCTAGACTTACACTGCTGGATCTTCCATGCACAGTCTTGTGATGTAGACTCTCCATAGCAACATGGCAGGACTATATAAGAGGCTAGGTTAGCTCAAGGAAGAACAATGACTAGGGTTGGGGGAAAGGCCTAAGCTGGGGTCATCCACCTCTGGCAATGGCGAAGGGTAAACTTAGTCTTATAAAGAGGGAGGGCTGAAGAGGAAGCCAGCTGCTGAACCACAGAGACCACTTGAAACATTAAAATTAATTGTCTTGGCCCTGAGTAAAAATTATGAATGTAATGTATGCATCTAAGAACTTGGAAAATATAAAAAGATAACATTTCAAGCTTTTATACTGACAATGATGTCACAAAATCCTTGAAAGCATTTTGCCATTTATCATTTTGATGTTTTTCTAGTTAATATTATTTTCCTCTAAAATATCTTGCTCAGAAATTAGCTTTGAGTCCAGTTTTTATATTATAGTTATTTTACCATATAAATAAATAATTATTTTTTTTTGGTAGTTGTTTCAAAATTTCTAAACATGGTCTACATTTCTGAACCCTTCCTTTTACACTTTTGCACATTCACAAAATTCTATGAGTAATATTGCACATATCTCTAAAATATCCTTAGGAAATATTCACAAAAATGGAAACTGATGGGCCAAAGACTATTTGCATGTGTAGGGCTTTGATAAATTTTGCCAGATTCTCATCCATAAATTGTCAATAATGTTTGACAATTGTTTTCTTCTTGTCCCTAACAAGATTAGAAAATTTTTATTCTTTATAATCTCATCCATGTTAAGAAGGTACAATTTACTATTGACATATATATGTCTGTGTGTGTGTGTGAGAGAGAGAGAGAGAGAGAGAGAGAGAGAGAGAGATGGGGGTGGGGTGGTACTGGCTAGAAGAATCAATGAGTATTGAAAAGAGAACAAAGAACAGCAGCAAATCAAGGATAATGTCAATGTTCCAGGAAAGAGAGAGAGAGAGAGTACTGGGCAGAATTTCAACAATATAGAAACAGAAAGGATCTGTGACATAGAAAACTAGAGTGTGGTGAAATGTTGCTCTGGCTGGAGTATAGGAGAAAAGGCAAAAACCAAAAGTAGTGTGGGACTGCTGTGTCCCATGAAAGTAGTGTGGGACTGTTGTGTCCCATGAAAGCAGCAGGATGGGGATCTGAACAACACACAACAGCCACTTGACTCTTGTGTGTTTAAGAATGTGGAAGCTATGATTAGAATCCCTTTTTTTTTTTTTCAAAAAGCTTTTATTTGCTTCCTGCCTTATGTCAAGTACTTGTGTCCCTGATGGAAACACAGAAATCTCTAGCATTCTCCACTCTATGTGATAAAAAATGTATTCATGACCACAGAATTAAGAAGGCCTTGTTAATTAAGATATAAAAATCAAAAATTAGACTTGGTTATGAGGAGAAAGGAGGACGGGAGAGAGCGAGGGAACAGGCATGGGAAGGACATGAAGTTAAGAGGCTGAGAAGAGAATCCATGAGTGATTGGCATGGGTAAACAGGATCAAATATATGGCATGCATGGATGAAATTCTCAAAGTATAAATAAAATATGTTAAAGATGGATGGAGATCTGAGACTACACCAATGAATGACTACCCTCGGGCCAGGATATCAGTAATCCTGTAGTCTGATCATCCAAAGAAAGACTCAAGGGGTAAACGGAACCACCCATTGAAGATGGCCACCCAGGGGCAGGGAATGATCCTGAGAAAGTGCAGAAGACAGCCAAGGATCAGGCCAATTAGTGCTGCTCTCAGCCTGCAGCAGAGACGCTTCCTATTGTAGTAGGCAGCTGTCAATGAAGAGATTCATAACGATCACAGAGCTCAGAACAAATGACTGTTCAGAACTCAGCCCTAAATAAGACACCTATATCACTCTTTCTGGGGCTCAGGGGAACACCTTGGATGAAGGAACAGAAAGAATGCAAGAGCCAAAGGTTGGGAGGAAGTACTGTGAAAGTCTGTTTTCTGAATATAATGTGAGCATTGCCACAGACCTGCCCAAGACTGAGCCCATCAGCATTCCATTATGTACTGGAGGGGGAGACCCCCCCAGCTTGCCCTCCCCCACCAAAGGAGCTGATAGTTGCTGGGGGAGCTTGCCATTGGTAAGTTTCCCATACTTAACTGTTCCTCTCTTGGTAATGCAAACAACCCTATTAAATGCACTAGGCCAATGCGCGTGCGCGCGCGTGCACACACACACACACACACACACACACACACACACACACACACAAGAATACAAGAGACCTTATTGAAAGAAGGGGTTTGGAGAGAGAAGTCTAAAGGAAAATAGTGCAAAGAGGACTCTGATCAAAGTGTGCTCTGTATGAAGTTGTGAGAGAAGAGATCTAAAGGTCAATGTTCAACCAAATCAAGGCTCTACTCCCATGTCCCAGCTCGCAGGAAAGGCAGAAGAGACGCATGTTCAAAGATTCAGAGGTGAGTGGACCCAGAGGCAGAATGGAGAAAATGTTATGTGACTGAACACTTGTTTCATAAAACAACAAAATGAAACAAATGCCCACAAGGGAAAGAAAACCCAAATATTCCTGCAAATCACAAGAGAAGAGGAGCACACATACATGACCTAGTACCTCAGCAGGCTACGGCCGAAGGACCGTGAATTAAAGACCAGCTTGGAATCCACAGAAGGAACGTGTCACTGGCTTAGATCCCACCTTGCTTCTCTATTGTCGTGATAAAACACTAACCAATTGACCAAGACAGAGGGGAAAGGCTTATTTTAGTTTACATATTCATGTTATGGTCTATCTCTGAGGGAGGCCAAGGCAGGAGCCCAAGTCTGGAGCCTGGAGGTGGGAACTGAAGGAAAGGCCACTAGAGGAAACCTCCTTCCTGGCTTGCTTCCCATGGTTTGCTCAACTTGTTTCTTTATATAACCTGCTCAAAACAAAACAAAAAGAAACAACAACAACAACAAAAAAAAAACCGGAGTCACCATTGGCAGTGAGGGGCGGAGGGCTCCACATCAATTAATTGTTAACAAGGAAATGTTCCCTCAGGCATACTCACTGGCCAATCTTATAAAGGCAATAACCTCTTATAGAGGTTATTGAACCTCTTCAATAGAGGTTCGTTCCTCCCACGAGACTGTAGTTTGTATCAAGTTGACAAAAACTGACCAGGAGGATATATACACAAATAGCTTTTCAAATAATACTTGTTCAAAGAATCAGTTATGATTCTCATGATGCTTACAGATCTACTACTGTGTGTCACACATGCCTCATGGAGCCTATGGCATTTTCCTCTACTACTGTGTGTCACACATGCCTCATGGAGCCTATGGCATTTTCCTCTACTACTGTGTGTCACACATGCCTCATGGAGCCTATGGCATTTTCCTTTCCAGTACTTCAAAATCCTTGATCTGGGATATCCTTCATCATCAATGCCAACTTAACAATCAGCTAAGTTGCAGTCTGGGATATCCTTCATCATCAATGCCAACTTACAATCAGCTAGGTTGCAGTCTGGGATATCCTTCATCATCAATGCCAACTTACAATCAGCTAGGTTGCAGTCATAACATACTTTGTCATTATGTGTATGGGGAGGTGCACAAATCTGTCACAGATATCAGGACTGTTGTTGAATTTATATATAATTTGGGTGGACAGTGGTGGCGCACTCCTTTAATCCAGCACTTGGGAGGCAGAGGCAGGTGGATTTCTGAGTTCGAGGCCAGTCTGGTCTACAGCCAGAGCTGCACAGAGAAACCCTGTCTCGAAAAACCAAAAAAAAA
>NW_022196902.1:13118744-13119131 GCF_008632895.1 Mastomys coucha
AATACTACTAATAGAAAGGCTGAGATAGGAAAAGCAAGATTTCAAGACCCTTATGTTGTACACAGCCAGACATTGTCACAAACATGCAAGCTGACAGTGTATATAGATT
Source organism: Mastomys coucha (assembly GCF_008632895.1). NCBI lineage: Eukaryota > Metazoa > Chordata > Mammalia > Rodentia > Muridae > Mastomys > Mastomys coucha. The sequence goes on from NW_022196902.1 coordinate 13,118,854, forward strand.
CTACAATGTTGGACCTATTTCTCCAATTACCAAATTAAAGAGAGCATTGGATGACAATCAACAAATTTCCAAGTCCTCATATTATTGGATTTCAATTGATTAGGATATTTAGGTAATGTTAATTTTCAAATTAATATATTAAGAAAAACTAATTGTCACTTCCTGTTATTTTTGTTGTAAAAGGTGGAATTAGGTTTGTGTGGATTTGTTAAGATTACCTTCTTGCTTCTTCTAGGGTGTAGTTTTGCTCCTTATGTTGATGTTTTTCATCTATTATC
>NW_022196902.1:13119764-13138925 GCF_008632895.1 Mastomys coucha
CTTCACCTGTTTGATTGTGTTTTCCTGTAGCTTTTTAAGGGATTTTTGTGTTTCCTCTTTAAGAGCTTACCTGTGCTCTCCTGTATTTCTTTGAGGGTGCTATTTTATGTCTTTCTTAAGGTCCTGTATCATCATCCTGATAAGTGATTTTAGATCTGCATCTTGCTTTTTCGGTGTGATGGTGTGTCCAGGACTTGCTATGGTGGGAAAATTGGGTTCTGATGATGGCAAGTGACCTTGGTTTGTGTTGTTTATTTTCTTATGCTTGCCCCCTCCCATCTGGTTATCTTTAGTGCTACCTGCTCTTGCTAAATCTGACTGGACCCTGTCCTTCCTGTGATCCTGGTTGTGTCAGAACTCCTCAGAGTCAAGCTGTCTCTAGGATCCTGTGTTTCTGGGATCCTGTGATTCTGGGCTTGTTAGATCACCTGGGAGTGTGGCTTTCTCTGTGTGTTGTGGGACTGGCTGCAGAGCTTGCACCCAAGGTCTGCTCTGGACCCCAGCCCAGACAGACCGGAAGGAACCCGAGTCACTGGGCTGGCGGAGTTCCTGTGTGCCTGGTCCTGCTGGTCCCAGTTACTCCCAGTTGGGACAGATGTTGGTTCATCCTCACCACTGATCCTAGGTGTGTCAGAATGCCTGGGAGTGGAGCTTCCTCTGGGTGCTGTGGGACTGGCTGCAGAGCTTGCACCCAAGGTCTACTCTGGACACCATCCCAGATAGACTGGAAGGAACCTGAGTCACTGTGCTGGTGAAGTTCCTGTGTGCCTGGTCCCACTGGTCCCAGTTACTCCCAGTGTTGGGACAGACGTTGGTTCCTGCTCACCTCTGATCCTGGGTGTGTCAGAGTGCCTAGGAGTGGAGCTTCCTCTGGGTGTTGTGGGACTGGCTGCAGAGCTTGTGCCCAAGGTCTACTCTGGACCCCAGCCCAGACAGACTGGAAGGAGGCAATTTAATTTTAAAAAACATAACCATGCTTGACAATCTAGAATCCTTTAGAACACTGGCTTCTGAGCATGCTTACACATTAGTAGCTTGATTGTTCATTTAGTGGGAAGATCTGTCCACTGTGGGTGGCACTATTCCTTATGTGGGATCATGAACTGTGTAAGTGGAGAAAGAGACAGTGTGAACTCATCTCCTTCTGCTTTCTGACTGGGAGTTGTAATGTGATGGGCTGCCTCTTCAATCTCTCCTGCCTCTTGGATTTCCCCATCATGATGGTGCTAGTGTGTGAGCCATACTTTTCTTTCAAGTTGATTTTATCATAGTCTTTAATCACAGCAACAGGGAACTTACTAAGACAGGTCTCTAGTTCCAAAGTCCTTATTCTTCAGTATGTATTTATCTCATGGAGTAAGCATCGAGTAGAATATAGTCACTGATCTGCAAAGGGTGGTTTCTCATCTATCAGCATTAGGATTTCCTGGAACTTTTTAGAAATACAAGTTTGCAGGCTCTTCTTCAGACAGCTTCACTGGAGACTTGGATGGTTGTCCTCACAACCTTTGTTTCCACAAGTGACTCTGGTTCATGCCTAGTTTGAGATTTACCAGAGTAGACTAGAGGTCTGTTAAAGACCTGAAACAATAGAAACAACAAATTAATGATTAAAGTGAAGAAAATGAGTCAGACAGGAAGAGAATTTGTTGGGTGGAATAAAGAAAATGTTAGATTTCTTTAGAAGACCGTAACTGGGGTGGCTAAATTGGAATGGAGGTGGAAAAACAGGGCTTTGTAAAAATAATTGGGTAAGGTTAGGGAGCTGAAAGACAAACTAAGAGCGATGATAAAGTCACCGTGTTGGCAAGTAGATGGGAACATGGGTGTGCTTCATTCCTGAAGTAATGGAGCAATGCTGGGTGTTCCCTAAATATTAGCATATGGTGACAAGGAAAGATGCATACTCTCTTGTAAGGTGGAGCTCACTTGGAGAAGTCTGGAATGTCCTGTGGTGTTCATGAGTAGTGTGAGAAGGTTATCTGCACTGTTCATGAGCCTATAGGCAAGAGACGAGGGCCTTCAACTTGAAGGGTTTGGAAAAGTTCTGTGGTATTTACTGTTTGTCCTTTACTAATTTTACATTTGTTAAGCATCAGTGTTAGGGAGTAGATTTAATACATAATACAAAATACTAAGCAAGCACATGGCTCCTCTCCCATGTACTGTATCTAACACATGTGTCTGGGATTTTCAGTAGATTCATTGTAAGAGCATTTTTCTTTGAAGTTTTTTTGAAGTTGAGCAATTTATAGTCCTAAGTCATATCATACTTTCAACAAACCTTTATCCTTATGCTGTCAGCTCCGTGATTTCTGCCTTTCTATTCCTGTGTAAGTGACGTCATCAGCCTGTTGTGCTCAGGATTCTTATTATAGACCTGGAGGAGGTTAACATTGCTCTTATTCTTCCTACTCCTTAGAAAGACATCACTTAGAACAGTGTTTCTATTCTTAAGCATTGTAAGATTTATGATGAAAATGTCAATAGCGTGTATATGGAACCAGCTCCTGTCAATCAGAAATGAAGGCAGGACCATTCTCCTCAGGTAAGTGAATGAGTGACTAGAGCAAAACCCACCAGCTGTCACTGTTCCAGGCAAAACTTTTCAAAATCTAAACTGGCTGCTGTGGACTGTAAAGATCGTTTTCAAAGTGAGAACCACTTCTTGTCATCCTCCCCCAAAGACTATGGAGGCAAGCTGCCAAAGCTCACCCTGAACCAGCCAGGGTGTGCAAAGACCAAAATCAACCCTGGAATTAAAAAGCAAATAAATAAAATGCTTTATAGGGTCAAGCTCAAAAGGATGTACTGTTCTCTGGAGAAAAATGAGGTTATAGGCTGGTATTTCAAGTGAGCCACAAATTCTGTATCTGTCCCAAATGGGGGATAATATTTTATTGAATAATAAATTTAAAATGAATCCACTTCTTTCTACTTATGACTTAGTAAGTACTCATGATGTCGTCTCTGTAGCCAGAGTATAATTCTCCCACTGACGAATGAAAGAGGTCAATGTGTTTGTGGGTGCGATCATCCAAATAGGAAGATGAAGTGAAATAAAGTTTCATGAGAGTTAATTTTTGAAAAAAAAAAAGCCAACATCCTTCAAGGTTTCAAATATATGGATGGTGTTGGTGTTGCCCCCAAAAGACTGCAGACTGGTGAACAGAGGAGCACAGGGCAGCACTGAGTACCCCTCTATCTTCACCCACAGGAGGAAACTATGAATACATTTATAATGGTCAGTTTAAGATTTTATTGCTTTTGGCAAAAGCCCATTTGAAAGCAAACAAAATAAAGAGTCAATGTTATACAATTATACAAATAATGGCTCAAAGGGAGTAAAGTTGAATTCTTCCTCAACAGGCAATATTTTTAATCTCTTTCAAAACAGGAAAGGTAAGAAAGGTATTTAGCTTAGACATGGAAAGTGAATATTATTTTTGAGTTAGGACACATTTGTTAGTAAGATATCATTCTATGAAAGCACAAGTTACTTTCTTCCATGAATATTTTTATCTTATTTCAAATGTACACAGACACAAAAAGCCAGGATAGTCAGGCAGAAGTCCAAAGAAATTTTTTAACTAAATGTGATATGAGTGTATACATTGAGTTGTTTTGATTCAGGGATGAAACAGGTTTTTAGATGAGATTTTTCTGTAGGAAGATGTGTGGAAAGACAATGCAGCTCCTCTTCCTAAACAAATGAAAACAAACTCATGTTGCAGTGAGCTCTTTGGGGGCACATTATCTGCAGTCCATCATCCTGACACCTGACACCATACGGTGTAGCTGCAGGCTAATGGTGAGATGGGCATGGTTCCTTGAAGTGGAAAGGCCAACATCTAGCTAGTCTCTCTCAGGACAACTTTTCAACTTTTATACTTCAGATTAGTCTATTTAGGTCTTTTATTTCTCGTAGAGTCTATTTGAAAGACATCACTTTCTAGGAAATTTTGTCCCCAATTAAAAAAAAATATGGTTCTAGACAGTCATTTTGATTATTAGCTTACTAAAGAGTAAGTTTGTGTTGCATTGCATGCTAAAAGGGAAAATAAATATTTATATCACACTTACAATGTTATTTATTTTTGCCTTTTCTTTTTTCCTTTTCTTTTTTTTTCAAATGACAGCTTCACCCATTTTATCTCCATTCTCTAGAAAATCTGTGTGGACTGTCTTTTCTCTTCCTTTATCACACATTAAATTGGTTTCCTTTTGGAGGACCTTCATTTTCCTCCAAGTTGTTTTCTTACTTCCTGTTATTTTAAGAAAACCTTTATTCATATGTTTGTCTTCTTAATACTCACATCTTTCTCTTGCCTAACTTGAGACATTATTGCAATGCTTCGTGTTGATATGCTTAAAACTCAAGTCATGAAAGCATGCTAAGTATTTCTCAAGTTCCATTATCATGGCTTAACTCAATAATTACAAATTTTAAAGTTTTAATGCTCAAATGACTGGATTTATTTTCTTATTATTGGTTATCAATTTGAATTAATCACATAATCAAGTCTACATGTTTTCATTTTTATTGCAATGTGTTTATAATGTAAATGATGACACTGTACAAGTGATTGAGAATTGATGAATTCTTCCATTTGGGGGTTCTTCTGTAGCAAGCTTGGTAACTATGCTTTTCAGTTTACTTATAAAAAAGAACAAAAGCTTCCCACTTCTGCATTGACCTTGGGAATTCTCCTTGGATGTGTGTCAGGAATTGTCTGGAGTTTTTGGAATGTTATTAGATGCATGATAGTCTGAAATGGCCATGTATATCTTAGGTCAGAGGCTCTCAACCTTCCTAATGTTATGACTCTTTAATACAGTTCCTCATATTGTGGTGACCTCCAATTAGAATTTTTTTTTTTTTTGCAATTTTATAACTGTAATTTGATTACTGTTATGAATTGTAATGCAAACTATCTGATATGTAGGATATCTGCTATGTGAATCCCCAAAGGGGTCATGACCTACAGATTGAGACCCACTATACTAGGTTATACTAGTTATTGTTATGTAATGGTCATCTTTAAAAACACTAATGCTTTAAGAGCTTGATTGAATTTTAACATAGCTCTACTATTAACGTTTCTATGTTCCTTGTTTGACTTCAAGGCTGTCATAAGTAGCAATGGATAGACTTAAATTTTGATTCTATTTGAGAGTCTCCATCCCTTAATTTTCAAGTTTAATATAATATATTTTAATTATTGTTAATATATGTGGAATAATTTCTACCACCTTGTATAATTTTCTATCTTATCTTTTGTTGTTTGTTATCTTCATCTTTCTGTTTCTTCAAGTGTTTAAAATTTTTATTTTGTTTTTTAGGTTTTTTCTTCAGTATTTTGAGAGCCCAACATCTGCTCCTTCAGTTGTTGCCCATGCATTTTCACATGTATGCCTATTTAAGAAGGGAAAATAACTCAGTGTGTCTCCTTTCCTTCCAAAATCATCAGAACTTCGAGTGCTGTCTTCCTCCTTTTACATTTTGGTGTCTGTACTACTGTCTTATTTGCTGCTGTAACAAAGTATAACAAATGAGTCGGCTTAGTCAATTAACGTTTATTGTCTACATAGAATTCACTGCAGTAAAATCAAGGTATATAAAGAGGTGAATTCCTTCCATAGGCTTTGAGTAGATTCCTCATTTGCCTTTTTCAGCTTCCAGAGACCATCTGCATTACATTGACCTCTATCTTCAAAGCCAGGAGGATAAAAAAATCCTTCTCATAATGCACTTGCTCTGACCTTATGTTGCTCAGGCTGACTGAATTCACCAATACAAACAACCTTCCTGCCTCAGGCCCCTGAATAGCTGACAAAGCATGCACAACCATGCCAGCATATATTTAAATTTACATTATATTTTATCAACTCTCTCTCTTCTTCTGTATCACACCCCTTCATTCTACCCAGTAGAAAATTTATTTCAATAATTTTTAAAATCCATATAAGTTTTAATGTATATGTATACTATTTGACTCATGTGTTGACATACATTCAAAGTATAAATATGCACACATAGACATATCTTCTTATAGTATTTTCCTTGAAGATGAGAATAAATCTCTGTGTCATTTACTTAAATATTTTAAAGTAAAATATTTTGGATAGAGTAAGTTCAGTATCTGAAGCCTTTGTATCCAACTTTGCTTCACTGAACAAACCTTTTTTATTCACACTTCTCTGTGAAAACTTGGTTTTGTATTACTAGGCCATAGCTTTCTGGAAATTATCTCCATGAGTCTAGCAAGGCCCACGCAAGGTACATGCCTCTAAAAATGAGTTAGAATTATTCTATTTCTACTAAGCATTTGGGACATTTCTTGGCACTCTGAACTCAGCACCACATCAGGTCATCTTGAGTTTCCAAACTGTCCTACAAAGATGGGCCTGTAGTTACAAAGCTTTAGAGGGGAGTTTTTCCTTGGACCACACATGAAATCAATGTTTCTTGATTTTCTATCTTTCTTAGTTATTGTTGTTGTTGTTGCTCTTCTTCCTCTTTTCTTTTCTTTTCTCTGCTGCAGGCCGGCCGATCTGGGCCTCCCTCAACCCGTGGGAGAAACGGGGTCCTAGTCAGGTCGACAAGGCGTAGGCGAAGAAATGATGGCAGAGAGGACACATGAAGTATAGGATCTAAATATATTTCTTAGAAATGGCATCAGACTTTTACAGTCATTGCAAAAGAGAGATAGTAAATTTGGCAGCTCAACAGTTGAGGTACATCTGAGGCTATCTGAAATATACTGGGTCTAAAGCAGCAGCTATCTCCTCTGAAGTGGTGCTGCATCCCCCGGGCCCAAGTGCTCTGGGCCCCGGGGGACTGTAGATTGCATGAATCTGAGTCCTAGCCCATCTAAGTTCTAGTCTTAGTCTTGCATGTGAGTCCAAGTCCTTCTTCTCCCAGTCCTCGTGCTAGACCTTCTCCTTGTCCAAGTCCAAGTCCTTATACAAAGTGAAAAGCAGGCTTAAGTAGCATACAGCAAGCAGGGCTGATGTCAAGAGTCACGTAGGCAGGTGAGGGTTACAGCAGGGGACGCAAGACTGAAGTCAAGTAGGCAATCTACCCCCCACACCAAGGTCAGCAGGGTCTGGTAGCTAGGTATGAAGCAGGAGGAAGAAGAGTGGAGCCCTCCCTGTTGAGGTAATTAGATATTCCTATGCTAATTCTCTGGTTTTTGCTGGAGGCAATGACCAGGAGATTACAATCTAGCATTTCCTGCTAATTCTCTGGTTCTAGGGAGGGGGGGCCAGCAGTGGGGAGTCCCAACCTAACACTTTTAGCTAATGTCTTAGAGTGAGGGAAACCCTTCATTACTCTCTAGTATGCAAAACACTACTAACTATTGTAAACTATCTATTGTCTTAAGGAACGAACTCGATCATGGTTGCCAGCTCTAGCAAGGGAGATACTTTGAAAGAAATTGCAAGCTATGGACAGCTTGGTATTAAACTAGGATAGTTGGAAACATTGTGCTTGCCAGAAAACAATGCCCAATCTTAACCATTAATGAGTCATTACTTGGGGTACCTTTATGCCTAATTATGAGGCCGTGTTGACGATTGGAAAGACTAATCTGGAACACATCTGAGTTAGAGGATATCAGCGACTTATCTGAAATCTAGGAGGCACAAAACCCCTTTTGGGGTCTTATTGCCTCTATCTTTTATCAGGATTTTATCCTCAATATTTTGGATGTGACTAGAGTAGACAAGTGTGCATAACATTTCTCTTCTCTTTTCTTCCTCTTCTTCTTCTTCTTCTTCTTCTTCTTCTTCTTCTTCTTCTTCTTCTTCTTCTTCTTCTTCTTCTTCTTCTTCTTCTTCTTCTTCTTCTTCTTCTACTTTGTTCATGTTCTTGGTAATCTACCATTTCCCTGGCTGATAATACAGCATCTGGAGAGTCTGGCTTTATCCAGGAACATGCTTTCCAACTCCTTCCCAGGTCCCCCACCATCGCTCTTGTCACGTGTGCACACACAAACAGCAGACCACCTTTCTGGTTCCAAGGTCCTCCTTTTATTTCCGACTTTCTTACAGTGATGATATACTAAAAATGATGGTTGCCAGATTGTGTCCAGCTGTTAATATGTATCTTGTGGAAAATTTTTAAGCTATCTTATCTTTCCTGCTACAGGAAATCAGTGCACAGTAAGATTAGATATTTATCTTCTCTGGCCTCCCATTAAATTAATACTGTCAGAGTGTTTATGTTATAATATGGCCAGAACATCGACCTTCTTCTGGCTCACCCTGTAATATGGCCATATATCCTCACATCTCTATGTGATTATTAAGGAAGAAAACAAGAACAGTGGTTGTGCTAATTTCAGCAGTGAACACATAAACATTTGCATATGCTGCTAAGAAGTTTCACACTTTACTATTCAATAGTTTTGCTTTGCAATGACAACACAGATCTTTCAAGAAGAAATTCAGCCATAGATTAGGTCAGGATACAGAAGGCGGCTAGGGAAGAGGGAGTATTCTGTTCTTTCAATGTACTGAAGCTACATATAACCAAAGAATTTGGTTAACAAGAATGGCATTCTACTGCTAGACTGGACATTGACAAGAGGGTAAGAAAGGAATCTGTACTGCCTACAGCTCACAGAGAAGCTCCAGTCTAAATGCAAGCCTCAGTCATTGCTGACATAGACTGCTACCAGTTCCACAGACATTTGATCAGATTTGTCTATTAAATGTAGTTACACAACATATAGAATGAATAAATACATACAAATATGTGATCGGTATGAAGATGCATGCTCAACCATGAGCGCACGCCTACAGGAACTTCCTTTTCAATGATAGGGCATATCCTCCAATGTAACTTACACGACAGTTGTCAGAAATCTTTTTTTTTTTTTTACTTCTGAAACAGAAAATGAGCAGGTATTTACTGAACAGTGAGAGCCCTCAAAGGATGAGGACATTACTGTAAATATTCAGCATATCTGTGGTTACTCTCATGAGTTCAGAAGAGGAGAGAGCCCAAATACAAACTACGATTCTCCCCATCTGCCAGGTAACACCTCCCTCAAAACATCTTCATTCTTTTATCTCATATTTTCTTTATTTTATTCCTATAATTGAAAGATGAAAATCTCAAAGAATGTGCCAGCTAAAGAATTATGAGGCAATCAGATATAAAATACCTGTGTTATATCATCTCACAACTCCAAAGTCTCACCATTAACTAGAAAAGTAAAGATGCTTATACACTACTCTAGAAATTGTGGGACTTTCTAGAAATAAAGTGAAATAATAAATGAACTAATTTTATTTAATATGCGCAAACCAGACCTAATGCATATAGTCAGGATACCATTAGAAGACCTGAACTCTGAGAGAATCCCGACTGCTGAGAATATGATAACTGCCCTTAACTAATAGTAAGACTCAAGGCAAGCTAAAAACTTGCTCTGTTATTAAATAGGAATGATTGCAACTGGAAGTATGAAAACATGGATAGAGAAAATGCTCAGTTGTGTCTGGTTCATATCACATGCTTACACAGTGACTTAAGTGATTAATCTTCTTGCTATCCAATCCACTAAATTTTACAAATAGATTGAAGGTCAGTTCCTCATGTTGTGCTGACCCCCACTCATGAAATTATTTTTATTGCTACTTCATAACTGGAATCCCATTACTATTATGAATCATAATATAAATAGCAAATGTATAAGATATATATCATGTGGCCCCTGTGAAAGGATTGTTTCACCTACAAAGGGGTCACAACCCACAGGTTAAAGACCACCGTTCTAAACAATTACATACTTCAGGGAACACCAGGATAATGAATTTCATAAAAACCTAAGTTAAATATTTAGTAGAAAAGGATCTGAAGTTACACATAAGGGTTCAGTTTTGATTAATTTATCAAAATGACTTAATTTCTCTCAACAGACACAACTCTAGTTAAGCCCATTTGTTAAAATAACATATTCTCCCACTGTGGTGGCCTAAAGATGAGCAGCTGTGCTGAGCTCACATTAGGAGAGTCGCTCTTCCACATCTTTGACATTTCTGTAAGAGCTTGTGCCATCGCTGACACTATGCTGGTAGTTGATTTTAAAGCACAGTTTATGAACAGTGAGAATATGAATTTTATTTTATTTTTATATATTTGGGGGAAGATTGAGATAAGATCTCGCTATGTAATTCTCACTGGTCTGTAGTTCACTATGCAGACCAAGGTGGCCTCAAACACAAAGTTCCTCTCATTTCTGCCCCAGAGGATTGTGTTAATGGTGTGTGTCGCCACACACTGCTAAGAACATGAATCTGAAATGTTTTAAAAAATCATTTGCTGTTAGAAGTCCTGGGATCAGGCCAGAGCCAAATCTTTTTGAATATCCTCTTTTCTCTACCCACAAACCTCCTCTTATTCTTCTTCATTAAGTTCCCTCTCTTAATTTCTCTCTGGTGGTTTTTCTAATTGCCACTTTCATTTTTCTCTCCAGTCATAATTCTGGAATTAAGGACCCTCTTTTATGCTGCATATGACAAAGTGTTCTCCAGACAGTCATGTGCATGCATTCTCTAACAGCAGTACACAGAGAGTAATAGATGATCGGACTCTTAGGAACAGGTTCAGGCTTCATCCCCATGCCACAGGCTTCAAAACTGGGTATGTGAGCCCAGCAGGCCATATTCCCAATAGCTATAAAATCTGACTATATGTATATCTCATGAAATGCTAAGTGATTTACAGTAACAAATTTGTTAAATATATTGAAAAATAGAATTCTATTTTAAACATCTGGATTTATAAAATTATTAAACTTTGGAAGAACACTTTTGCATTCAGTGTTTTACATTTCTGGTCTTTGGTCTTTTTCCACTAAAGACTTGTTTTGGAAAAATTGAGTAAGTTCTGCTTAACAGCTTTCAAATATGCTACGAGCCAAAACAAAAAGCAGAATAAAGGGTGCCATAGGATGACTTAAAAGAAGAAAATTTATAGTAAGATTTTGAGTGGAGATGATTTCTTGCAGTAAAGTGCATGTGTTTCTGAAGACCAGCTAATCTCTCTGTGTGAAACTATAAGGGGGCAAACTCATGTCTGAGAGCACATCCCACCAAAACCTCATTTCTAGTCATTAAAACACAGAAGTGAACAAAACAGAGAAGTAGAATACAATATGCCTCTCTGGCTTTAATGGAAAATACAGACAATAGGTGGATGAATAGGTAGGCAGGTACACAGTATATACACAGCTTGTGGGTGTAGACAGAGGGATGATAAACAGAGTATATGCATCGGTTTCACACAGGTGTGCACACACACACACTTGTTCTGACTAGTTTCTGTTGTTATTATTTTTCATCAACTTGACATAAACTAGACTTATTTGGGGAGAAGAACTTTCATTTGAGAAACTGCTTCCAGAAAATTGGCCTGTAGCCAAGTTTATGGTATTGTCTTGATTAGTGATGGATAGGGCAGTGTCATCCCTAGGCTAATGGTCCTGGGTGCTATAAGAAAGCAAACCAAGCAAGCCATGAGGAGGAAGCCAGTGAACAACATTCCTCTATGGCCTTTTTATGAGCTCCTGCCTCAGTTTCCTGCCCTGACATCTCAGGATAACAGACTATGGAGTGTAACTATAGGAGAAGTAAACTCTTTCCTCCCCAAGTTGCTTTGGTCATGGTGTGTTAGCATGGCAATAGAAACCCCAACTAAAACAGTACCTGTGAATTGGACAGTGCTTTGCAGTTTCAGATAGCGCAGTCAGGGAAGGCCTTGCCCACTAAGAGAGAGCCATTTCAGGAAATCAATACTGTATCGGGACAGGGAGGACTACCTGGTTGCTTTTGACTTTTGGTTCTTTACTATGATCACTGTGGCTGATCTTTCACGAAGAAACAAGTAGACAGAGTAAGTGGCTATTTCAACATCTAGTCAGGCAACAATGGTGGCTGAACCAGCCTGGCAGTGGTAGATATGGTTAAAAATAGATCTCAGGAGAGTGGAGAAATGGAACAAGCACTAAGAGTACTTGCTATTTCTACAGTGGACCGTGGTTTGGTTCCCAATACTCACTTGGCAGCTTACAACTGTCTATACTTCCAGAGAACCCAAAACCCTTTTCTGGACCCCTTTGATACTACAGACATAGGTATGCTTATATATGTGCAGACAAAACACTCATAAATATTTTTCAAAATCATTTCAAGTACTATGAAGATTTAATACACAGTATTTACTGATAAACTGAATCTTACCTGTAATAAAAAAGAGAGATCAAGTAAAATGTTTCTGATCTTAGCAACTGATTATACTTTTTCCTATATCATAAATTGGGAAACATTACAACAGGAATAAACTTGGTGATTGAAATCAGGGAGTTTTCCCAAAATGTTACTTTTAAACAAATAAGAAATTATCTTAAGTAAAAAGTTAAGTACATGAGTTGAGTGTTCCAACTGTGGAGAAAATAAATATAATCCATCAGAATTGTGTACTGGTGGCATTTAAAAGTAATGCAGATGGATATAGACAAATTCTTCAATCATTGGGCCTTAGGACATCAGCATTTAGGTTTTAGAGAGATGTGGGGGATAAAGTAACTGAGTAGAGAGACTAGTCAGAGGCAAAACACAAAAGACAGTGATGTCCTGGAAGCCAACTAAAAGAGTTTTAAAAACAGGAAGTTATGAGCCTTGTAAATCATTAGCAACAGGTCAAATAAGAGCTTCCCAGACTGAGTCATTAGATTTCATAACCTGATAATCACCGTGACCTTGACCAAAACAACTTTAGTAAAAGGGTGAGGTTGAAAGACTGCCAGAGAAGGTCTAGAGAGGTTGGGAGGAGTGGAATGGTAATAGGAAGAAAGAATGTACAAAATTGGTTTTAGGATATTTGCCTATAAACAGGAAAATGGTGAGTCTGGAAAAGAGATGAAGGCATTTCCTTGTTGACTGACTATGAATCTTCTTTGAATTCACTATAGTAAGAGATAGTATAGCTCCACTGCCTTAAGAAAGGAATAGGGCAGTGGGCCATGACCTTCAGGGAAATGGTAAGAAATGAGGACCAGTAATAGTAAATGTATTTAGAGTCAGTATGGTCAGGACTATTGGAGTGTTCATGCAAAACAGCAGCGCTCAAGCTCAAAGGGAATAGTTTATTCTAGAGCCAAATTTAAGTGACTATGGGTCAAGAAACATGTATCTAGGTTCTGTTTTCTTTTGGATTTGGGTGAGCTAGTGGTCTGCTGAGATAATCAACTCCAAAAAGGTTTCATAGGATGTTAGTTCTGACACAGTGGTGGGCAAGGAATGGGTACCAGAGGGGGTGGGGTGTGGCTAAAGCTAGCCCAAGATAGAGATAAAGTAATTAGCTATGGATCTGCAATATTACACAATTTCTGCCATTAGTGCAGCGCTAGTAAATCAGTCTTTAAAAATAAAGCCTCTTTGTAGGAATTATCATTTGCCAGCGCTATCCTCCAGTTATGCATACATTAGTATACATATGTCCTGTATAGACAGCAAAAATGAATTTTTCTAGGCCAAAATTTTACCGAATGATTGACTCAATGGGAAAACAGGTAAGAGTGTTAGAGTCTATGCAAGTAAAAGTCTAAGATAAATCACAAAGTGTATAGATAGAGCAGGATACTGCAGGGTCAGTTGAAATATTAGATGTAGTTGTTTAAGAAGGAGCTACTCCAGGGGAGGTTTATGCATGGAAAGCTCTCAGTCATACTATGATCAGTGCAGACACCAGAGTGGAGACTGAAGAGGTATACAAGACAGAAGATCCTCAGAGGACCAGGATGAGTGAATGACAAGAAATGCCAAGGCATGGGATGGATTTTCCAGGTGTTTGTTCAAAGTCATCCAGTATATCTCATGGAGTCAGGGTAGCATGAGAGCGTGTGAATGGCTATTGGAATATGAAAATATAGGTAACATAAGCTGATAGTGTAGCCCCAAAACTGGGGTTTGGATGAACAGGAAGCTGAGAGAACAAACTCATGGGCCTGAGCATGCATGGAAGAGCAGCTGACTTGATGTAAGTGTGGATGTTTGTGGGTGTATAGACGTGAGGTTTTAGTATCTGAATTTTTAGTATCATTTAATCATAATGAATATAAGCTCAAGTTTAAGTAATTACCTGTGGCTGGTGGTTAACATATTGAACAAAGAATCAAGGAGGATATTACCTGTCATAGTCAGGGTTTCTATTCCTCAACAACCATCATGACCAAGAAGCAAGTTGGGGAGGAAAGGGTTTATTTAGCTCACTTCCACATTGCTGTTAATAACCAGAGGAATTCAGGACTGGAACTCAGGCAGGTCAGGAAGCAGGAGCTGACACAGAGGCCATGGAGAAATGTTCCTTACTGGCTTGCTTCCCCTGGCTTGCTCAGCCTGCTCTCTTATAGAACCCCAGACTTCCAGCCCAGGGATGGCACCACCCACAAGGGGCTCTCCCCTCTTGATCACTAACTGAGAAAATGCCCCACAGCTGAATCTCATGGAGGCACTTCCTCAACTGAAGCTCCCTTCTCTGTGATAACTCCAGCCTGTGTCAAGTTGACACAAAACCAGCCAGTACAATTGACCCCTTGTCAACATGACACACAAACACATCACTATTAAGCCTCAACCTTTCTTATTCATCCCCAAGATCTAAAGTCCCACAGTCTTTACATATTAAAAGTTCAATCAATTTAAAATGTCCAGTATCTTTTAAAATTCAAGGTCTCTTAACTGTGCGCTCCACTAAAATACTTTCTTCCTTCAAGAGGGAAAAATATCAGGGTACAGTCACAATCAAAAGCAAAAATCAAACTAACTGTCTAATGTCTGGGATCCACTCACAATCTTCTGGATTACTCCAAGGGCTTGGGTCACTTCTCCATTTCTGCCCTTTGTAGCACACGCCTTGTCATCTAGGCTCCAGATGCCTGTACTCCACTGTTGCTGCTCTTCTTGATGGTACTGGCATCTCTAAAATACTGACATCTCTAAACCGCTGTAACTAGGCTTCACCAATAGCCTCTCACAGGCTCTCTTCACAGTGCCACGCCTCAACTCCTTTGCATGACCCCTCCAGTCCTAGGCCATCAATTGCAAACTAAGGTTGCCTCTTCACCAGTGGCCTTCTGTGGACATTTTAAATTGATTGAACTTTTAATATGTAAAGGCTGTGGGACTTTAGATCTTGGGGATGAATAAGAAAGTAAGGGTTGAGGCTTAATAGTGATGTGTTTGTGTGTCAAGTTGACAAGGGGTCAATTGTACTGGCTGGTTTTGTGTCAACTTGACACAGGCTGAAGTTATCAGAGAAGGGAGCTTCAGTTGAGGAAGTGCCTCCATGAGATTTAGCTGTGGGGCATTTTCTCAGTTAGTGATCAAGGTGGGGGGGCCCTTGTGGGTGGTGCCATCCCTGGGCTGGAAGTCTTGGGTTCTTTAAGAAAGCAGGCTGACCAAGCCAGGGGAAGTAAGCCAGTAAGGACTGTGCAGAGCCTCAGCTGCTCTTCATGACCCCTTCATGCCTTCAAAATGAGTACCACCTGGATGACTCTTACACATTACCAAGTCCTGCTGCAGCACAAGGTATAACCTTGGCTATCTCTGGAACACAGCCTCTTGTGCTCTCAGAAAACACTTCCCAGAAGATGTCACCTCTGTGATGTGGGTCTCTTCTTAATTACAGCTAATTTCTTAGCTCCAGCTAACCAGCATCAATAATCCCAGTAATGAAAAGTTTTTGCTTTAGTAGTTCTGGTATCTTGTTAATCACAACTGATACTTCAGCCCCAGCTAACCAAAACCACAGAATCTTCACAATCAAAACAACATGGCCCTGATAAGAGTCTTTAATTTTCCCTGTGAAATTTCACAAGCCAGGCCTCCATCCCTGCACTGTTCTCAACATGATCTTCCAAGCTCCCACAGAGCATCCCACAGAGTTCTTAACAACCAGTGGTTCTTCTAGCCCAAAGTTCCAAAGTCCTTCCCCAGTCATCCCCAAAACATGGTCAGGTTGTCACAGGAATACCCCACTCCTGGTACCAATTTGTCTTAGTCAGGGTTTCTATTCCTGCACAAACATCATGACCAAGAAGCAAGTTGGGGAGGAAAGGATTTATTTAGCTTACTTCCACATTGCTGTTGATAACCAGAGGAAGTCAGGACTAGAACTCAAGAAGGTGAGGAGGCAGGAGCTGATGCAGAGGCCATGGAGGGATGTTCCTTACTGGCTTGCTTCCCCTGACTTGCTCAGCATGCTATCTTATAGAACCCAAGACTTCCAGCCCAGGGATCGCACCACCCACAAGGGGCCCTCCCCCCTTGATCACTAACTGAGAAAATGCCCCACAGCTGAATCTCATGGAGGCACTTCCCCAACTGAAACTCCCTTCTCTGTGATAACTCCAGCCTGTGTCAAGTTGACACAAAACCAGCCAGTACATTACCTTAGTGTGAGCCTCAGTTGACAGGAACATGAAAATAAACTCAGCTAAGGGTCAGCCCGAGGAGAAAGCAGTGTCAGGCAAGAACCAGGACTCAGCTATCGGCAGTACTGAGAATACAGGAAATGGCTTCTTAGCAGTGACTGAATTCTAGAAAGTAGTATGTGAAAGCTTCAGGAACTGAATTCTAGAAGGTAGTATGTGAAAGCTTCAGGAACTGGACAGAGGGAATGGCTAGAGAGTGGAGTGGGGTAAGACCATCCTTCTTCCTATGCACATAGAATTATTCTATGACTTTAGGAATTTAAGCATACGGTTAATAATTTATTAATTCAGTGGCCCTAAGAGAAATAAATACAGTGCTTTGTATAATCTTGGTATTGGTAGATACCTGTCAAAGCACAACTTTTAAAAAGTACCTGATAAATAAACCTATTCGTATTGACAGAGTATGAAGTACAGAGTCTAAACGATATTTACACTACTCCTTACACCAACTGCTTTGGGCAAATGAAGTGGGGTTTAAAATGTCCATTGATGCTCTTCTGTGTCAACAGAAGCAGCAATTAACTGTTGGAAATCAAACAACCCTCTTTAGAAAGCAGTATTTGATGAGATTTCAAAGAACAGTTAGTGCTTAATGAACACTTTCCTTATAAGAGCTTTGTAGCTGCTGTCTTGCATTTATCTCCTAATAACCCTACAGTGGGTCTCCTCCCTACCTGAGACAGATTATACTGCAGTTTAGGAGGAGGATCATCCTGCCTAAAGTCATGTAGACAAGAAGTATAAAATCTGAAATTAAAGACACATTTTCTGCATTTGTGGATGCCTAATATTTCTACTTAGTTTATTTTTATTTTTGAGATTATAATACAGTTGCAAAATTTCTCCATTTTCTTCCTGCAAAACTCTAGATATGCCTTCGAATTCATGGCATCTTTTTTTTTCATTAATTGTTATTGCATGCATACATGTTTATATACATATATATACACACACATATATATCCTGTTATACATCTACATATAACCTAAATATACACATATACAATCTAACCTAGGTATAATCTGTTCATCCCCTATATTGTTGCCAGCATAGTCACTAAAACAACGTAACCATTTGTCCTTCTGCCCACAGACAAGTGTTGTCCTCACCCCTCATCAAGGAAGTGTCCCTTTCCAACAGATGGAGAGCACTACAGAAAACCACAACCAAAAAAACGCAGAGTTGTGGAGCCCAGTGTCAGTGGATACATGTGACACATTTCTACAACAATCCCCTACCTAAGGCTCAGGGAACATTGCAGAAGAGATGACAGAAAGATCACAAGAGGTACATGAGATTTTCAATAGCCATTTAAAATCGTTATATTTTGCTTGAATGTTGCAGTATCTATGTTTGTCACCTTTCATAAATTTGTAATTTGAGTTGCAATGTATGACATATTCTTAATAAATTTTCAGTCTTAAAAAAAATCACAAGAGGCAGAGGATCAGGGAGTTTGTTGTCAAACTGGGTCTCCTAGTAATGTCAGAAGCTACATGATTTAGTTGTATTTTAATTTAAAATAATTTCTTTTTGTGTGATTGAAATTATTTTTTATAATTTTCTTTCAAAAATCAATTTGTTCCTGGACTGATATATCTATATCTATCTAAATCTATGTCTATGTCTATGTCTATATCTATACCTATATATATATCTATATGCCTATACCTAAATATGTCTATCTAGTATATACCATATATGTGTAATATATGTAGCACATGTGCATAAATTATATATGTATTATATTATATTGTATATATTACATATAACATTATGATTAATTTCACCCTTTTACCCCTGTCAACTCCTACCCCTCCCTAACAGTTATTTATTCCACATTCCTGTCTCTTTGTTTGTTCTGTGATCCATTGAGTTTAATCAGTGCTATTTGTGTGTCTTGAATATATATAGTAGAATAATGTTAAATCGTAAAGGACAAAATTCTATAACATACAATAAGTAAATATTTTATATATAAGTAATATATAAAAATATACAAGTAAATATACATGTATAATATATTATACATACATGATAATATTTATATTTTTATAAAATATAATAATTTATGTTAATAGGTTAATTAAAACTTAAGTGGGACAGGACAGCATCACGTTAAGTGAAGTAAGCTAGGCCCAGGAGACAAACACTGCCTGCTCACTAATGTTGAAACTCAGAAGTAAAACAGATGCCACTGGAAGAATAGGAGGGAAGGCTGAGTTCACAGCATTCATCAAAACACAGCTGGTGGCAAGTCACTGGAATGATCTACAGCAAAGCAGACTGAACGTAGCCTCAGTAAACAACTACACATCCCCAAATCACCAGAGGAGAAAAGTGTTTGATTCCTAACGCAGAGGAGCAGTGTCTGAGTAGATGGACACTGAGTAGATGGCTGACCTGACCTGGTCAGTGCACATTGTATACATGTACTGAGTTGTAGTAATGCGTCCAGAAATAGTTACACATTTTAAAATGGGAAGTTCTATCAGGAAGGAGTGGGCCAAGTGACGACTGGGACAAGAAGGTTATGAAGACCACACATTCTCAGCGGTGGGTTCCAGAATGCATACAAGAACATTTATGAAATTCTTAGGGAAATGGATGGATCTGGAGAATATCATTCTGAGTGAGGTAACCCAATCAC
>NW_022196902.1:13139596-13172214 GCF_008632895.1 Mastomys coucha
AAAAAAAAAAAAAGAACATTTATAATCTATTTTTAAAAATCTACCCAGCTGGACATGGTGGTGAATACCTTTAATCCCAGCACTCAGGAGGCAGAGGTGGACAAATCTCTGATTTCAAGGTTAGCCTGGTATACAGAGTTCCAGGACAATGAAGGCTACACAGAGAAACCCTATCTCAGAAAAGAAATTATTTAAAAAATCAACCCATCCACCAAAGGGTAGCATATTAGCTATGGTGACTAGCACTGCTAGAGTCATAAATGTCCGGGGATCTCTTTGACAAAATGATTTTGGTTTTTTTGGAAACTCAGTAGTGTAGTTGCTGTATATGTGGTTCTTTCATTTTCATTTTCTGAGGAACTCCATACAGATTTTCATAGTGGCTGTATCCATTTGCACCATCACCAACATCATGTGAGTTGCCTACTTTCTGCATCCTTACCAAATATTGTCTTGTCTTTTTGACAGAAGCCACTCTCAGTGGGGGAAGTGAAACTCCAGTGTAGTTTTTATTTGCATTTTCCTGATGATCCGTGATGCCGAGTACTTTCTTATATATTCACTGGTCACTTGTATTTCCTCTTTTAAGAACTGTGTATGGAAATTATTTGTCCTTTGTTTAAAACCAGACTTCTTGCTATTGTTGGGATTCATATGTATTCCGGACACTAACTGTTTTCAGATAAGCAGTGTGTCTTCTTTCTGTCTGTTACCACTTTTCAGGTGGTTGTCTCCTTCATGGTGCAGAGGCCTCGTGGTTCTAGAGAGCTCTGTTTCTTTACTTTGCCTTTATTCTCCGTGTTTTAGGGCCTTATAAAAATCATTGCCTATTCCAACATCTTGAAGGTATCCCTTTCTCTTTTCTTTAGTAGTTCTTTTGCCTTGAGTCTTATAGTTCCTTGATCTATTTTGAGGTGGGTTTTGTATCACATGAGATGGAAGAGGCTAATTTCATTCATATACATATATACACATACATATGCATATATATACATATATACACATACATATACATTTCTATATACATATCACACACACACACACACACACACACACACACACACACACATATATATATATATATATATATATATATATATATATATATATATATATATATACCAACATCTTGCAGTGCTGTTTTGGGGAGACCTTGTCTTCTCTCTAGTGTTCTCACTGCTTTTATTAAAAATCAGTTGGCTATTCATACAGGGATGATTGTCTAAATATTTATACTGTTCTGAAATTGATCAATGAGTCTGTTTTGTGACAATGCCATGCTGGCTGATTATTATAGCTTCATAATGTTTTTCAATATTATATTGTAATAGTCTTGGTTTTGTTGTTTTTGTTCAAGAATACATTAGGTATTCAAGGTCTTTCTTGGGTCTATCTGAATTTTGTGACTCTTTTTGGCTATATAGGGAGTGTTGTTAGTATTTTGAGGTAAAATATACTATATCTACTGATTATTCTAGATAGTGTATATATTTTATCATTATTAATTCTATCAAGCCACAAACATGGAACATCTTTCCATTTTTGATGGGTCCTCTTTTTTCCTTGGCTAAAAGTTTCCTATTCACACAAACACTGACATCCCAATAAGTTGGGACACTTCCTCATCAATCTCACTTACATGTCCTATTTATTATGCCTTCAGAGACATTTAGGCAGTGTGAATATTTCTTAAGTTCAAATTTCACTCTTAGTTGCCTCCCAGTTTGTTGACCATGTATGTGGTTATTACATAAAATGTATTCAAGGAGTGTTCAGTGAAAAGAGGGGAGAACAGACAGAGGGAGAGAGAATATGGAGTAGAAACTTGCTAATCTTTCTCAAAGGGCTAGACAATATATATGCATATATATATTCATATTATATATGAATATTCATATATTCATATATGAACATAATTCATGTATCTGTATGTGTATATATAATATATGCATATATAATATTCATATATGTGTATGTGTATATATATAATTTATAAAGAAACTAGCACATTGTCTAGCCCTTTGAATATATATGTGTGTGTATATATACATATTATTAGCAACAGTTATCAAAACTGTACATAGTTTTTTTATAGTATAGTATGTTATAGTAGTATAGTATAATATAGTAATATAGTTCAGTAGTATAGTAATATGCTGGAGTTCATGTAGTTGTAAGTGGTGGAACAAGAATAACTGTGGTCTGAGTCCACAGGACCGCAAAGTATATGGTTTTCCATAGCATTCCATCTTCTTTTATTCTGTTGAATAAACCCATATTAAAATAGTATATTTAGCAGAATATTGTTGGACAGAGATGTCCCTAGAAGAACAACTAAGGAATTCTGAAACTTTAAAGGACATTGCTAGTACTTAAGTACCTTTGCTTTTGAGATTTTTTTTTCATGCCAATAACCTACTAACTACCATGTGCCTCCTGAAGAAACTGTCTGTTAAGGTGCCATACTTGAAAAGGTACATATTAAAGTGGTCCTCGTGGTAGGTGTGCACACTACCAGTGTGTGTGCATGCGTGTACAGGACCATGTGTGCACATGTGGGTGCAGAGGATGACCTCAGGCATCCTTCCTTTTCAACACCCAGCTCGTTTCTTTCTGTATTTTTTAGACAGAATCTCTTCCTGGCTTAGAACTCTAGTAGGCTAGACTGGCTGGCCCCTGAGCCTTGGGGTCTAGCTCTCTCCATCTCTCTGGTGCCAAGATTACAAGCAAATGCCATCACACTTGGCTTTCTCTGCACCGGTTCTGGAGTCGAAGGCAAACGCTCTACTCAATAAGCCATTTCCTTAGTGTCCAGGACATGGCTTCTAAGTTAGGTTTGTTTTAACATAAATTGAACACTTAAGATCATGAACATGAACTGTGGACAGGATAAGGATGGCAAAAACGAGAGTTATCTCATCTCTAAACCTGGAGAACAAGGGTCTCTGGATCCATAAGGAATCCAGGAAGCGCCTTTCTCCTTTAGAAGCAAGAGCTTTTCAGAGCAAAAAGTCAGATGACTATGAAGTCGTGGTCAGCTGCACTGCAATTTGTTGCCAAGATGACAAAGGACAGAAAGTACAAACAGGACAATGTAGGAGGCCTGGTAAGAAACACTGGGCGATCCCAGTGTTGCGTGGTGCCGAACTGGGTCACGTAACTCCTCTGCTTGGAAGCCCTCAATCAAGCAGAACTTCTATAGCCCACAACTGTAATTTCAAACCACAAGAGGAAACAGAACTCCCTCAAATTTTTATTTTGCTGAGGAAGTGGACGATTTAAATAAGTCTGTTTGACACATGCCTATCTGGCTTTCCAGTTCCCTTAGATTTCTTGCACGTCAGCCATAAAGCTTTGCCCTGCCTGTTCTAACTGGATTTATGCATTCTGCATCTGGTATTCAGCAAGCGTATTTTTCTTCCCTTTTCATTGAACTTC
Organism: Mastomys coucha; assembly: GCF_008632895.1. Taxonomy (NCBI): domain Eukaryota; kingdom Metazoa; phylum Chordata; class Mammalia; order Rodentia; family Muridae; genus Mastomys; species Mastomys coucha. Next base: position 13,143,035 of record NW_022196902.1, read on the forward strand.
TGCCCATACACACACTCAGGGTCTCATTTAATAGCAGGATTATTCCCTGTGTATTTAAATACACAGGAAACAGGAAATCATCTGAGAGAACATGGTGAGCTCATGGTATATCGCTTTTCCCCACAAGCCTGTTTGGAATCAGAGACAAAGACAAGATTTTGGAACTTATAGCTCAGAGTTGCTCAACCTGGGAGAATGGCTGACCTTAAGTTCCCTCTCCTGGTTCTTAACATAGTAAAAATTAAGAACATGATTCCAACAGATAGGAAAAAGACTTTTCTATTTTGAAAAGTTCTGTGAAACTCTCAGAAATGAGAGGGGTCTCTGTGGAATCTGTACTGAAGGAAGGGTGGAGAAGGAGTCCACAGACAGGGCAGCAGGGGTGGTTCCTGGCCATTCAAACACTGTACAAAGTCATCTCAGGCTCTCTTAAAGAGAAGCTCATAGTGCAGGACCCTGTCAGCACCTCTGGTATTTATTAACCATGGCTACACAGTCACCACCAGACCACGTGTGTTAGATACAGTGAGCCTTGGTTTACAGATGAAAGGAGTTTGTCTCTTAAGGCCTAAATTTGCTGAGGAATAACTTCACCTCCATTTGGGGTACATGTCTCCAGGGGTAACATTTCCTAGGGTGAGCTTGTACAGAGAAAAGTATACTATGACTTGAAAACTCCAGGCTCTGTTTCTTAACTTGACCAAGGAGACCAAAGATGCTCAAAGTCGAGAGTGATGACTCCAGAAGTCTTTAAAGAGGAATTTAGGATTAAGAAGAAAGAAGGAATCTGTATATTCTTGTCCATAAGTATCGGTATCTTGTTCTCATGCATCAATCCGCTCTCAGTTAACTCCAAGGTATGCTTAATCTGCATATTTAATTTCCCAACCATACTGGAGAATGAAGCACTTATGAAAGTGGGGTGGCTGCCTTTGGCTCTGAACCAACAACTCAACCCTCAGCTCCTCAGTAGTTCCGAGGCTCCGGCTCAGACTCAGAATTAGCCTTGCTGGTTCTTCCTTCCCTGTGGCTGATCTCCTTCACACTTAGACAAACCCACCACAGTCAAACCATGGCTCACATCTTTCCCATCAGCATGCCTCATGGGTCTTCTCTTTAGTCTGTTGTGTAGACTACCAACATTTGTACTACTTGTTTATTTATTTGTGTGTTTATTTATTTACTTTGGAGATAGAGTCTCCTTTGCAGCCCTGGCTAGCATGGACTCTTCTATGTTGACCAGGTTAACTTCAAACTCAAGATCCACCTGCCTCTGTCTCCTGAGTACCTGGGCTACCACACCCAGCTTTTTGCATTTTTGTTTTAATTATTTCCTTTTTTTGAGGTTATAATAATTACATCATTTCCTCCTTTCCTTTCCTCTCTTCAAACTTTACTATATATCTCTCTTTTCTCTTTCATATTACCTCTTTTTTATTAATTGTTCTTACACCTACACATGTACACACACACACACACACACACACATATACACACACTCCTAAATATGTAAGTACAACTTGCTAAGTATTATGACATTACTTATTTGTATGTTTGCAGGCCTGACCATTTGGTATTGCATAATTTGTATTCAAGTATTTCTCCATTTAGTTGCCTGTAGCTTTGTATCGGTTTGAGGCCTCCTGGGCTTCCTCCAGTATACATTAGCATGTACTTTCATACTGTTTTTCTTAGTTTTTCTTATAACATCCTTTGCCTCCTTGATCATTCTAAATTTTTTACATAGCTAAGCATCCTAGTCCGCCCACTGAATCTTGAAATTATATGTGCATACAGTCACACAGATCCTGTGTGGGACTCGAGCTGGTTGGCATCTATTCAGGAGAGCCACTTGTATTCAGTGGGCCAATCATCTTTTCAACTCAGGTTTTAAGGACATCCTGTTGGTGGCTTAGCTATTGTAGGAGTATCCTATGATGGAAATTAGCAAACTCTACACACCACAGCTTTATTTTTCTCCCTTGGAGGGTATTTTGCTAACACCAAGCAAGTCTTTGCTACTAAGAGTGTGCTCTTCAGACCTCAGTGCAGACATGTTGTGTGGGTGTGTCAGAATAGAGAAAAACAGTATTTCCCTTCAAAGCTCCCAAGTCAGGGTTTCACATTCGAACAAAAGCCTGGGGTAATTTTTTGCACATTGAACTAGATGGGGCAAGGAATTGTTCGACTCACCTCTTCCAGGTTAGAACTGAATTTTACAGAGACTGTGCTCAATCATTGTTCTATTGATTGAAATTCACAATGCAAAACTATTTCAGTCCTCCAGGCTGCCTGCCAAAGGCCTGTTTACACAGTTATTATTCTGACATTCTGATGAGTTTGTCTTAAAAGGCTGAAGCAGAACAATGTCCAACAGCTTGAGGAGATCTAGATTTGAATATTACATAAGTGCCTACCAACCCAACAAAGGAAATTAAAAGTGTTTTCAGGAATGGAGAATTTTTCTTCCTACGTGCGATCTTGATGGACTTAGGATATATAATATAAACTTAAAGCCAAGGCCAATACTGAGGAAGCAGCTATAGCAGATTTTTATTCATGGCTTCTCCAAGGAAATCATAGATTGAATAACAAAAAATCCTTTTCAAATCCATAATAAAACATTAAAAGTAAGTTAAGAAGCACATGTAAGACTTGCCCAATTCAAGTTGCAGTTTCTAGAGGTTGTATTTTGGAGAGATGGGGAGGCAGAATTACTCCTAACAGAGCGTGAACTATGGGGGTCAAATTCAGTGCACTGTGTGATCCTAGGACGTTCTAAGTCGTAGTTTCCCATGAAATGAAAGTGTTAGACTATCATCTTTGTCATCACAGTTGATGAGTCTAACAACTATTCCTGGTGGTGACCTGTTCTTAAGCTTGTTGACTCTAGAGACAGGGTCTTACAGTTGAACATTGGTACCAATACCCTGTGCATTACTTGGGCAAGACACTCGTATGTAAGGCATGGGTGAGTAAATAAATCAGTTTCCAGACAATGGAGTAATACTTTCCCTCAGTGAAGGCTCTGGAAGGTATTCCCAAGGAGTTCTGTTAAGCAATGCTCTTTGGGTTTCTATACTGTCTGTTTATCATCAAACAAGTAAGTCTGGAGCTAGCATAATTTCAAAACTATATATTACCACGTTTCTGTGCCTACATAATGCCAACTAAACATGCACACTAGAGGCAGGAGCGTAGCTCTGTGGTTGAGCTCTTGCGTAGTATGCACGAGGCACAGAACAAAAGATGCAGATTTAGGCATGTCTTAGGTGAATGTGTGAAGTCATTACAGCCTTGGAAGTGTGTCAACATATCCTCTGCCTCCAGAGAGCTTCGACTGGACCCTGTACCCAGAGATGGTTGATATAGTTCACACATGCATTAGCATTCCAGAAAGCTTCCAATTGATTCTGATCTGCAGCCAGGATTAACAGCAGCTAACCCAAGGGCATGATTGAACAGATGCATAAACCAATTAAGGAGCAAACTGAGCAGTAATTTGAGGAAAACAGATTTAGAGACTGGAATGACCTGGAAGCAGCTGTTGCCTTTTTTGTTTCTAGGGTTGTCTTATCAGCTCTGTAGGTCCAGAATTGTGATGGTAGCCCCCAAAAGGCTGATAAGCTGGGGTGGGAAGTGAGGGTTGTCCCATGACTTTCCTGGGAAGGTATAGTAAAAGGCGTATCTATATATACGATAGAAAAGGAGCCCATAGACCAAGGATTCTGTCAGGAGCAGCTTGGTGAATTAACAGAGTTATCTGGGCTACAGGAGCGTGGGGAAGTCACAGGCAGCCGCGCTCCCCAACACTTTCTCATTTGGAATCTCTTAGGTATTTTGCATTAGATCACCTATAGTTGAGGCAGGAGGGGTTGTGGTTTAAATTTCAGGTAGGGTCAGTGAAGGGCTGTGTGAGCAGCTCCTTCCGTGGTGGGATGTTGACAGAACCATTACCATAGACCTATACATACAACTTCTGTGTAGTTGTGTTGGTTTCAGCGATGACTGCAGGCCCCATGAAAATCATGGCTGTCAAGCTCAGAGGAAACAACTACACCACAGTGGACAATGTCTTTCAGCTACTTCTATTCACAAGCACCTAATACGACCAACAATCAGTTACTCACAGTCTTATCCTTTTCTAGGAGGAATCAGTTACTCACAGTCTTATCCTTTTCTATTGGAAACAAATTAACATCATAAAATTGCTTTAAAAACCAATGAATTCAGGAAGAGACCTGGGAGCTAGAGGAGGATGAATAACCTATATTAATACTGTTGTGTTTTATTAAAGAGAGAGAGAGAGAGAGAGAGAGAGAGAGAGAGAGAGAGAGAGCGCCAGGATCCCTTCCCCCAAGGTACCAGCCATACAACAGATATAGTGTAGAATAGAATTTATTTAGGGTATAGGAAGGGGAGTTGAGAAGGGAGTAGAGGCAGAGAAAGACAGACAGAAGAGCGAGCGAGCGAGAGAGAGAGAGAGAGAGAGAGAGAGAGAGAGACCACCTGGAACAGGTGGTTAGAGAGAATAAGAGAGAGAGGAGGGGGCAAGCAGCCCCTTTTATTGTAAGCCAGGACTACCTGGCCATTGCCAGGTAACTATGGGGCAGAGTTTAGAAGGAATGTCAGCAGAAACAACATAAGCTGTGTTTTAAATACCAGATATTTGCCAGACTGCACTGCAGATCATCATGTAGCTTGGGCCACACTGCACATGCGTTCCTGGGTCTTGTTTTCCCTAGTGGATCCAAGGGGCAACCAAATTGATGAACTAATTAGATCACCATTTTTCTCATGGTTCTCCCATGTTCCTATTTTCAAAATTTCAGGTCATTTGAGCCTGAGGTGTACATTGAGAATATTTAGTTGAGGTAGAAACTACATAAACATGCTTTAATCACCCAGTATGTGTTCTTTTATAGATAGATGATACAGAGATAGGTAGGTAGATAGATAGATAGATAGATAGATAGATAGATAGATAGATAGATAGATAGAGATAGTAGGTAGATGATAGATGATTTGTCTAGATATTGAAGAGGTCATTTATCTTGAACTTGCATCATCAATTAAACATGATGCAATTACTTCAAATATAATGATGAGAAGTAATCTATCAGGCATTCTTTCAAGAAGCAAAAGTCAGGTATTAAAAATTAGTTTGCACTAGTACTGTATAGACTATAAAACTATAAAGAAAACTAAGTCACAAGGTGCTATGGCTCCCTCCATGACATTATATTCAACCACCAATTGACATAATCAGTTATCAGTGTAGCTTGTTACCTGATGATCACAAAAATGGGAGAGACAATAAACAAGGTTTTGCATTTCTCCGATGTCCATTACTAAGGCAGTGAGTTGCAAAGGGCCCCTAAGTACTCAATGGTGTTAAGATTAAGTCATCCGCAGACCTTTTCTTTAAACCCCAAACAAATGCTCATTATCAGAGTGACACCAGAGAGCACTTTCAATCATGTTTCAGAGCATTCTGTATTGTTTCAGAGGTCTTCGATATTGTCAGTTAGGTGACTTTGTAATGTTGGCAAGGCAGCTTTGTAAGGCTGTCACCTTCAATACCTCAATCACCCTTCTCTTGCCTAAAGTCTGCCCACTCTTGATTCCTTAGATCAAGAGACCCCGGCTTTTGTTGAAGTCTCTGTGGCCAGAGTCAAAGGCTTCCTTCCATGCACTCTGTGGAAATGAGAGTTTAAAACAGTTACATCTATTAACCTTGCTTGGTTTTCTTTTCTTGTCCAAAATTCTTCAAATTTAAAAGATTTGGGTTAAGCAACTATAAAATCCAATATTTGGGCCTATGTCAAAAACAAAGGACAGATAAGACACTGTCCTTAAGTCAAATCTCAATACGAAATACGAAAACACAAGACTTTTATGAGTGCCGGTTCTAAACGTTGTGCCTTTGCAAATAAAGACTTAACCAGAAGTTGGGGGACAGCGTGTTGATAGAGGGCTTAGTGGGGAAAAAACCATTTGCTGTGTGAACATGGGATCTAAAGTTCTGATCCTGAGAACTCATGTAAATTCAGGGCAGGCATGACAGCCCACCTTCATCCCAGTGTGCAGGAGGCAGACATAGGGATCCCAAGAGCAAGCTGCTAGTTAGACTACCTGAATGAGCAAACTCTAGGTTCAAGTAAGAGAGCTACTTTAATATACAAGTGTAGAGTGGGGAAGATACCAGATATGAGCCTCCATGTACACATGCACACACATGTATATCCATCCATCCATACATATATACATACGTACATGCATATATGCACACACGCATGCACACACACACCACACCACATGCAAAAAAAAAAGAATTTGAGCATGAAACTATGAGGAAAATAAAACATTAATTGGGGCTCCACTCTGACAACAGCAACAGGTGAACAGGTGATGGTGAGATAACCAATGACATCAATTTTCCCTCTCATCTCAACAAAATACAATTTTTCCAAGAGGCTCAGACACACACACTCACACACACATACACACACACACACACACACACTCATTCTCAAGTGGGAGCAGAAATAGCAAGGAGGAGCAAAGGAATTTCATGGCCTTCTAAAGTTACCTTGTGACTTGGGTAAGGTAGCTGAATTAGGAGATCAACAGAATCCTCGGGTGCCTGGACGTCATGGTTGAGAACTGTAAAGTGAGAACTGCATGTAAAGCAAGGCAGTCTTGCAAAGGTTGGCTCCTACTGTCTATGATGACATCTCTCCAATGACACAGATATCCCTGGAACTAAGCAGGTGCACCTGGTGCTTGACTGACAGGTTCAGGGGAGTATAGAGGCGGCAGGGATGTGCCCGAGGAACTCAAAGGTAGAGCAAAGGTCATTTATACACACAGGCCTGGAAAGGACATAGCCCTACCTACCAGAGTCATAGACTCTGTTACTATAAAAAGATAACCCTTAAAATTCAACCAAATTATACATCTAGGGCTCTTTAGAACAGTGTGTTTATTTTTAATTTGAAGGTGTCCTTGGGTGTTCCCATGTTCACTGTCAAAGCCAAAGACCTCAAAAGGGACCATGGCTTGATTGGTCAGCTCAGTGCTGGCATGTAAGTTGCATCTGGTACCTTCCAAAGCACCCATGAACTGGAACTCAGAAATATTTTCCTGTGAAAGCAACTCCCAGAAGCCAATGTTTATTTATTTACGTGGGGCCAGGTTGTACGCAGAAGTCCACGAAAGCAGCTAATTTTTCCTAGTGCTTTAGGGAACATCTTTTATTACCAGGGGCACATTTTCTGGGTTCATATTGGTAATGTTAATTCTACACAGTTAGACCTAAAAACCATCAGTTCTCTCATACTTACTTAGGTCCTTGCATAAAATCTCGCTTTTAAAATCCACAAGTCCAGAGTAAAACCATAAGCAGGAAACAAAGAAAACAAAATGAAGCAAATCTTGTTTCCCTGGGGGCTTGAATCCCTCCAAATTAAGTCAGAAACACTGTTAATTTCTTGTTTCCAGTCATGCCTGTACTTCACTCAGCCCTCTGGGTTGTAAGGCCATTCGTTTCTGAATAACTCTGTGGAGAGAAGCAAGAAGTTACCAGACAGGGCATAATTTCATAAAATGACAAATGGTAAACACTAAGCAACTGTAACAATGTAACCAAGTATCAGATGGATACTGAAAGAATTAAGAAAAGGATGTGATTAGCATCCTGATTAATTTGGGGTGCCTGAAGAAAGAAAAGAATTGGGAAGCTTATTTCTATTATATCCCTGGGTCGGAAAGACTGAATACATTTGCAAACAGCACACTTCTTTTGAAAAGTTACCCAAAATGGGCATAAAGGGAGCAAAACAAAAATGGACTACCTATTTAGTTAGTCAAGAAACAATGATAACCAGCTCCCAGGTGTAGGAGAATTCAATTCAACATTCCCAAACACACAAAAATGGAGCTAAAAATATTTTCACTTGTGAAAGACAGGTCAGAGCTCAGCAACAAGAGAGAAAGTTCTCTAATGCCTCAACCCAGCAGGAGCGCAACAATATCTCAAACAGGAGAGCTCATGAGTCTCAAAGCTCAGGCTATTAGTGTCATTTAAGGACAGAATCTAGTCCAGGAATGTATGTTCACAGCAAGAATAAAAACTGGGCTTCCCAGACAAAATCAGCATGGCATCAAGCATGGTACAGATCCTGAAGGGGCCAAAACATCTCTGCCTGTGTGTCATAGTAGCAGCTGGAAAGGAGCCAACAGCCCTACCCCTCAGGGTCAATTGTCACTGCTGAGGAACAGGGGGACCAAGACTGAACAGTGGGTGGAAGTGGGGCCTGCAGTCTATTGGTCAACGCACTCTGAAAACTCCAAGCTGAAAAAGACAACACTCAAGATAATTCAGAAATAGAGTTTTGGGGGAACTGGTATAGCACTGGTAGAAACCACCTCAGGGAATTGCAGAAAAGATTATCCCCTATGAAACAAATTCCTAAGTAAACAGAGAAAGCATCATGAAAGGCAGTCCATAGGGTATAAGGATATAGTAATGTTGGAATCATATGGGAATCATGTACTGGAATCATATCATAGTAAGGCTGGAATCATATAGCTGTCTCCTGAGAGGCTCTGCCAGTGCCTGACAAATACAGAAGTGGATGCTCACAGCCATCCATTGGACTGAGCACAGGGTCCCCAATGAAGGAGCTAGAGAAAGGACCCAAGGAGCTGAAGGGTTTGCAGCCTCTTAGGAGGAACAACAATATGAGCCAACTAGTACACCAGAGCTCCCAAACCACCAAGTAAAGAGTACACATGGAGAGACCCATGGCTCCAGCTGCATATGTAGCAGAGGATGGCCTAGTCTTTCATCAATGGGAGGAGAGGCCCTTGGTCCAGTGAAGGTTCTATGTCCCAGTGTAAGAGAATGCCAGGGCAAGGAAGCAGGAGAGGGTGGGTTGGTGAGCAGAGGGAGAGGAGAGGGAATAGGGGGCTTTTTGGAGGGGAAACCAAGAAATGGGAGAACATTTTAAATGTAAATAAAGAAAATATCTAATAAAGAAAATTAAAAAAAAAGAATTATAAAGACAATTTTAAAGAGGTAGTCTATATCTATCACCCAAACTTTTTCAAATTAACCAAACTGATTGGAAAAGTAGATTATTTTAAATATCTCCAAAAAGAGTAACATTCATTCATGTTCTCACTAAAGGGCAAGATATCATGCCATGGTCTGAGGAAAGTAGTAATGAAAAAAGTAGTAATGAGATAATATCTTTCCTCAAAGTATTCTGGAAAAAACAGAATCATCAACCAGTACCATCATGTGGGCTCCACATTAACAGAAAGGTCTACATTCTGAGCAGACTGTTGCGTTCAGGCAGCTATCTCTGGTGGGCTGTGCCCAAACAGCCACTGATAAACAGAATTAGCCAAGCAGTAGGAAGTCCACCACACAGATTGTCAGACGTCTGTCGTAGACCAGCATCACAGAACAAATGAATCCTGAAACACCAACTTTGAGAGAGGGCCATTCATGGTACATCATGACATGCCTTCCACGTTTTAACTTTGTATAAACAGTGGAAGGAATTCAATAAAGGCCCCACCGTTTACTCCTGCTTAAAGATGCTGTGGTGTATTGGTTTCCATAGTGGTTACTCTAGCTAGGGGTCTCCAGCACTGCACATTGGTTCCTTCTCTCCTACATCCTTGTTTGTATTCTCACTACTGCTTCTTTTCTTGGTGATAGCCATTCTGGTACGGATGAGATGGGATGACAAAGCTATTTTAATTTGCATTTCCTAGTGGCTAAGAATGATGAGCATTTCTCATACTATTTACCAACTACTTGCATGTCTCCTTTTATTTTTAATTATGTTTATCTGTGTGAATACATGGTTGGAGGGAGGGGCCGGGTGTAAATGCTGAGGGAGGAGATTGGGTGACCTGGGTCATCAATCACTTTCTGCCATATTCTCTTTAGACAGAGCCTCTTGCTGGACCTGGAGAGAGGCTGGCAGCCAGCAAGCCCCCATGATCCTCTTCGGCACAGAGGTAAGAACATATGCAGATACAGGTATTCTGGTTTGTTGTTGGATTGTTTCATGTGGGTGCTAAGAGCTGATCCAGGCCCTCATGATTGCAAAAGTGTGTTTCCACCCTGACCCATCACTCTTGTGTGCCCTCTTTAGAGAACTTTGTACTCAATCCATTTGCCTATATGATGCATATGGATAATTAGAAAATCTGGTATTTAATTTTTTGAATTCTTAGTAGATTAAAGATATTAACTCCCTTTCAGACATACAGTTGGAAGAGATTTTTCTCCCGTTCTATCATCTTTTCTTTGCACTGTAAATTGTTTACTTTGCTGCATGGAAACATTTAGATGTTTATGCAATCACATTTTCAAACCTTGCTTTCTTTTCCTTTATGGGACTTGCTTGTGCATCTACTATGAAGATTTTCCCCAGTTTCACTTTTTAGTTATTACTTCAAGGTCTTTGGTCCATTCTGAACTGATTTGTGTATCAGATGAGAAATAAGACTCTAGTTTCAGTCTTGTACTATTCAATTTTCCTAGTACCATTGAAGGGCTAGTACAATAGTGTCGTATGCAGTGCTTATCTGGATACAACAAAACAAATACAAAATACAACAAAGCAAAACAAACTACCTGTAATTGGTGAGTTTGTTTCAGGTCCCACATTGAGTTTCACTGGTCTACACGTCTGTTTTTGTGTCTATGTCATTTTTGTACCATGTCTCTGAAATCAGGTACAGGGAAGGAGCCTGTCAACCTTGTTGTGCTCAAGTGTGCCTCCTTTATTTCATTTTCTTGTTGTATGGTTCTTGCCAAGAATTCTAGCAACATCTTGCTTTGAATTGGTAGAATGCATGCCCTGTTCTCTTTCTTGATGTTTAATGGATTTTTAGATAATTTTTACAATTGGTGAAGGACAGTGATCTGGTTTCATTTTTCTCTACTGTTTACCCGATTTCCCAATTCTCAAGCACTGCTTATTGAAAACATTGTCCAATTCCCAGTGTGTTTTCTTAATCAAAGATTCTCTTTTACTCTTAAGTTCTCTGGTCTGTCTCCTCTTTGGTCCCATGTCTGTTTTCAGGTCATGTTGCTTTAATATACAGCTTTTAGGATATTTTGAATTCAAGTAATTTAATGCCTTGTACTTTGTACTCTTTGTTCATCAATGTTCTCTCTCTCTCTCTCTCTCTCTCTGTCTCTCTCTCTCTCTCTCTCTCTCTGTGTGTGTGTGTGTGTGTGTGTGTGTGTGTGGTTTCATTAAATATTAGAATTCCTTTTTTCAAGCCTGCGTCTTACTTACTTTTCTATTGCTAGGATAAGAAACTACGACCAAAGCAGTTTATAGAATAAAGAGTTTGTTTGGGAGGGCATGGAACCATGTTTGCGCCAGTGGATTTGAGCTGTGCAGATTCAGACCTGACATACACTCCAAGCAACATTCCTGTGTATGTGTGTGCACCAGCGTGAGTTTACATGTGTATGTGTGTGCACCAGCATGAGTTTACATGTGTATGTGTGTGCATCAGCGTGAGTTTACATGTGTATGTGTGTGCATCAGCGTGAGTTTACATGTATGATGTGTGTGCAGGTGCCGACATATTCCCTGGAGCATAGTCCCAGGTGGCGGGCGATGAGCCACCACGTGGGTGCTGGGAACCTAAAAGAAACCTCTGGAAGGGCAGTGAGCTCCCTTGACAGCAGAGCCTTCTCTCCAATACAGTTGAAATTTGACCTGGAGTCTTCTCATTCCTAAAGTGGGGACAGAAATATTCCAAAGACTAAAGTGAAGAAATCACCACCAAATTGGTGAGTAATTGGTCTTATTCCCCCAGTCCCCATCTTCTGGAAACATATTCAAGACTGGTTGGGACTGTCATTGCAACGGTGAAGTATGCAAGGGAAGCCTCCTGTCAGAATGAAACCCATAACTGACATCTGCAGCTTTTTACAACACTTCTCTATGAGGACGCCCAAGCCTGTCTGAGGTGAACAGCGGTCCCTGATCCCACTATATACCTGAATATCTGTTTTCCAAGGGTGACAATTATTACAATAAATGTGAAGGGTCACCAAAAAAAGTGTTTATTTGGTATTTACAGTTCAGAGGGTGAGGTCACGATCATCGTGGTGTGAGTGAACAGCAGTAGGCATGGCACAAAAACAACAGCCAAGAGCTTACATTTTGATCCACGAGCATGAGGCAAAGACAGAGAGCAAATTGGGAATGGTGTGAGCTATTGGAACCTCAAATCCCCACCCCATACCCATGACACACTTCCTCCAACATGACCATACTCTTAATCCTTCTCAACCAGCTCTACCAACTGAAGACCAAGTGTTCAAATATATGAGCCTCTGGGGGCAGTTCTCATTCAAACCTCCATAACTTGTGAAGAACAATTGATGATTTGATCAGGATTTCAATGTAGATAGCTTTGGAAAGTCTGAACATTTTCATATTTGTTCTTCTAAACTCTGAACAAAGGATGTGCTTCTATTTTGAATGTTCTCAAATTATTTCATTAATATTTTAAAGGTCCTCTTGTAGAGATCTTTTTCCTCTTTGGCTGATTTTATTTATTGGTATATTACTATTTTCCATGACAACTTAATGTGCTATTGCTTTCTGCTTTGTCTTCTTTATTATTGTTCAGTGTGTGTGTGTGTGTGTGTGTGTGTGTGTGTGTGTGTGTGTGTGCATGTGCGCACATGCCACAGACCTTATGTGGAGCTCAGAGGACAACATTTGAATGCCAGTTTTCTCTTTCCACTTGTTTCTGGGCTCTGGGGATTGAACTCTGTTATTCGGGAATGTGGAACAGGTACTTTTACCCACTGAGCCCTCTTACTAGCCCAGGGTTGTTGCTTTCTTGATTTCTTTTCCATATAAATGTATATTGGTGTACAGCAATGCTATTGATTTTTCACATACATTTTATATTGTGTGACTTCATTGAATTTACTTAATTCCAGTAGTTTCTTTGATGTATCTTAGAGAAATATATATGAATTCAATTATTCATAAGCTAGATTGGTTTCTGTCAAGTTAGCCAAATAGCAATCGTAAGTTCTTTCCCAGGATACGACCTTCTCAGCCATGATTTTTGACTGGGTTTATATTGCCAGGCATGAATGTCCTCATAGGCAGCAAGGCAGAGATCTAATCATAGAGGGTGAGTTGCCTCCAGAGCATTTCATGCCACCATTGGGCTAGTCCTACATAACAACTTCCAACACTGCAAAAACCAGCTAACAACGAGGCTTCCACTTAAGCTCAGGGCCAGCTTAACTTCTCTATATCTTACAACCAAGGCTGTGGTGTTTTCACCAATAGGGTGTTAGCAATTAACTGGTGAGCAAGAAGAGTAGCAAGAGACTCTGCAGTTCCTGGATCCCGAGTCTTCTCTGACAATGATTCCTAAGAAGGCACCTCACGCCTGCAAGCAGTGACATGCTTCTCTTTTGTTTCAACTCAATTTACTAAAAACAAAGAGTATGCTCTTGTAGATAATACATAGGAGCTGGGTGGATATCCACATACTAAGCTCATTTCTCTTTAATGTTGTGCATAATCACATAGAAGAAAGATTTGGAAAGAAAGGGGGAATTAAGTTAAACCTGAAATTAAATTTTGTCCCTCTGCTCAGACTTTGGTACTGGTGTGCAATTCAAAGTCCAAGAAACTTCCAGTTTCACATCTAAAGTTAATATAGCTGTAGTGCTCAGGAAAATATTTTTGATTTAGTAATATGTTATGAGTTGAATTTCAATTTTATGTCATTGTAGTTGTCTTTATTAAAAATTACTTTAATAAAACACTAATATCAATTTTGATCTATGAATAAGATATACTTTTAAATGAATATTCATAGAAAATGTGTCTAGTAAAAATTATACTGAAAATGTTTTTTGTCTTATCTCTAAGCCACCATACTATGGAGACTTGACAAAGATATTAATTCTTCTCCCATTTTCTGACCAGGTATATCTAATGAATTCTTACCTAGCAGTCCTTTAAGAATTAGATATCAGTTACAAAACAGGAAAGTTTCTAAAGCTAAATAACTTTCTGTCCTGAAGAAAAGTTCAAAGACTCAAAGGAGTTGAGTTTTAAAGCCCTTTATATTCTGACAAGACTTTAAGACAAATGTGTACAAAGCTTAGCTTCTAAAACAGTGGTTCTAAACCTTCCTAATGCTGCCACCATTAAATAAATGGTGAAAGCTGAAGGGAGAGGACACCTTTAGAAATTAAACTAGTAGATGCCCATTAATTGAGTGGATCAAGACTAGCCTGACACCAGAATCAGATCACATCAGAACGTGCAGGATTTTCTAACCTTGATCATCTCTGCTCTAGGGTGAGAACTAGGTCAAAGTAGTAGTGACCCCTTTATTATTGTTCATATCTGTAATCTGATGTTTACCAGCTTATTGTAATTCATATATCAAATACCGATTTATTGATCATTCATATTGCACAAAGAATTGCCCAGCTTCTCTTAGCTTAAGCCAGTATAGTGGCAGCTTGAAATTCATAAGAATTCATAAGAAAATTGCTATCAAAATTCTTACATATTTATTATCCTGGTTTTTTAAATCCAAGTGAAAACTCCATTGTCATTCACTGATTGCAGCCCCCATGGGATTCTTGTCCTCACACCTCATCCATTTAGATTTACAACCCTTCTCACCAGCTTGGACAGTTTTGGCAAGGGATTGACTTAGCAGCTTAGCACACAGCCTTTCCCTGCCCTTGAAAGGCAGCATGGCACTCCGGAGCTACACCATGTAACCACCTCTCACAACCCGCACAGACTGTGTGAGGAGGAATGTAAACACATTTGAAGAAGGAAGGGAAGGGAGTGGGTCCCACAAAGAGCATCTGCCCAGGCTTCCTGTCTTGTTCTGAGAGCCAGGCACATTGAAGCGCCTTGGACAGGGAGGGTGCAAGCTGGCTGCAGTTGTGTGAAGTCAGAGGCCCAGCGTAGCCCTTCGCCCCCTCTGATCCCACAGCTCGTTATGCAGTCGACTCACTCAGCCTTCCTCATTTCAGCACAGAGGAAGCCAATGCGAGAAATGTTCTCTGCATATCACATGAGCCTTATTTCATCCTGATGTGCACTGAGGAGAACAGAATGTGGTTTGCTTTTCTAATTGTTTTCCCTTATGCTGAGTCTCTGTCGGGTTAACCCCAGGAAGGGTCACAATGAGTGTAGCCTACTGTTTCATGTTGTTCTGTACCTTGTCACCTTTGTTTCCCCTTCGAGTCACATTTTCTTGGTCCCACTTCAAATTTAAAACATAATTGCTGCCCAGAATGTATGACCGGGAGCATTGGCAATGGATATGACATGGAAATTAAATGTGTTTAAACTCTTATGAAACAAAAGATGGATGCGTTACACGCAGACTCAATTTCTGGTAAAACAATTTAAAAACTTGTAGCAACAGGTCAGTGAATGACAAGCTTTGCTCTAGGGCTTGGAAAACCATCTTTGGGGGAAAGTGACATTGTCAACTTATAACTTTACATCTAGCACCCGATAACCCCACCTCCACCCCTCCCTCCCTGTTCTGTCTGATTTTCTCACACCTAGTCTTGAGGCACAGAAAACTATACAGTTTTTCCTTTTTTCATAGCTCTAAAAGCTAGCTCTGACTCTAGGTAATGTGACTGCATAATAATGTTGGATAAAAAAAAATGGCTACCTTGGGCTTGTACACTTGAGGAATCATTTGTAGATGGTACAGATGAGACAGACCTCCCTTTTCACCTACTCAAGGCAAACACTATGGAATAAAAACTTTCATTTGTGTATCTTTTAGAAACCAGTAATACACAATCGCATATCAGCATTTCCATTATTTTTCTGGATAAATAGTTTATGTCTACCTCTCTGATACTATCCTTTGGTGCCCCAATCCACATCCCAAAGTAATTTCCACTTCTGTACCTTCCCCGCTGTTTCCTGGAAACATACTAAAATCAACTACATTTCAGGGTCTTTGTTCGTCTCTCTGTTGGGTGCCCTTCTCATAACTACTCCCCTGCCTTACTCCCTCTATTTTTTGAGATCCCTCACTCAAAGATGTCAGGCCTAATCACTCTATGTTAAAAGCTAACTGTTGGGGAGTGGTGTCAGTAAAACAACTCCCATAAAGCATAAAGCCTTGTAATTAGAACTATACCTCCAATGTCAAAATATGGATATTGTATACTTTCATATTTCTAGAGGTGACAATCAGTGAACACAGGAGGTTCTTTGGGATTCAGCTGGTCAAACAGTGCAGTGTACTCACATCAGTGAACTTCAGGTTCACTAAGAGACCCTTATCTTCAAAAACTACAGCGAATAATCAAGGAAGACAGACGACCGTTGTCTTTTGGCCTTCAGTCACACATATGTAGCCATTCATAGACATGTGCACACTAACACATGTCCACTCACTGTCACAGTCATTTCTCTTGTGCCACTGTATGACATCACACATAGTTATTTGTCTCCAACACTAGGATCCTAACTGTATGAGGGCTAAAACTTCATTTTCTGTGTATTCTTATTATCTAGATCAGTAGTTCTCAACCTTCCTAATGTTGCAACCCTTTAATATGGTTCCTCATGTTATGGTAACCCCCAATCATGAAATTATTTCATTGCAACTACTTAATTTTGATACAGTTATGAGTCATAGTATAAATGTCTGATATGCAGATTATGATATGTCACCCCTGTGAAAAGGGTGTTTGACCCCTAAGGGACCCACAGGTCGAGAACCTTTGATCTAGAACAATGATTATTGATAAATATTTGAAGGATGAATGAAAGTATTTAGGGCTTGTTTGGTTATCAAGATATTTGAAAGAGTGATAGCATGTGTAGGTTAGAGAAAAAACTTAGGCTGAGAAAGATTGTGCCCCACTGTTTACTGATTGTTGCCTTGGAGGAGAGACAGGGAGTGAGGGTCAGATTCCTCACAAAGGATCGAGATGAAGCAGAAGTTGTGTTGAGTAGTGGACAAGTTGAGGTGCAGAATGAGATTTCCAAAGCTTTGCACCTTGACTAGAGTTTGGAATTTATTTAGTAGTTCCCTTCAAAACAATTAACTACTATAGCAAATTGACTCCCAGTAATAACTAAAAGTTGAAAATAGGCCAAGCATAGCGACTCATGCCTTTAATCCAAGCACTCAGGAGGCAGAAGCTGGTAGATCTTTGTGAGTTCCAGGCCAGGCAAAGGAACAGAGGTAGACCTATGTCAAATAGAAAAAAGTTGAAAATTATGAGGACACCTACCAAATTCGACCTTCATCTCATATCACCCAGAATCAAGAAATGCAGGGCAACTTTTTCCTCTCACAGTCTTCCTTGAATTCCTCCAAGAAACTCCAAAGTCCATCCCTTATAATTCTATGTAACTTTCAGCCAAGGATTCCTCTTATCTACTAAGGTGGACATGTGACCCTGGATAACCAGTTAACATCCTTTAACCCTTGATGGATTACAACACTGACAATGTAGATATATTTCTATTCTACAAAGTCTATGCAGACCAGTTGCTACATTTTACCACATGAGAAGAGTTGATTTACCTGGAAATTATATCAAAATCAAATGCCAAGTTGAAAGACAAAGGCCTCAGCAAGCCAGGCCATGTCACCCAGATTATATGAGCCAACAAAGTATGCTTCTCTAAGGAAGCTAGTTTGAGTTTTAAGAGGATGAAAAAATACAGGAAGTGCAGAAACCACAAAATTCAAGCCAAGACTACAGCACAGACCAAGAGGATAATGTGTTGAACAGTTTTCTGAGTTCATAAATGAAAAGTCACTTTGCCACCAACCCCAGTCCCAGGCTATGATCCCAGGCTCTGAGCACAGCACTAGAAATCCCAAATATCACTCCACTGATAGGTAAAGAAGTTCCTACCTAGTTAGGAATCAAGATGAGATTGGGCTCTGTCATGCAGGCTGGACAAGGAAATTTCACATAGAATTATCAACCTTCCAAAACATAGGTTCAGAAATACTATTAGTACAAGTCAGTTGAATTAACAAATAATCTGGATGCTTGCATGCAAATTTTGCAACCTACTTTTATTTATTGAAAACTATTAAGTTTTACCATTCAAATGCTGAATGTGTGTGACTGTGTGTGTGTGTGTGTGTGTGTGTGTGTGTGTGTGTGTGTGTTATGCAGTATTGGATTAATCATATGTTTTTAGTAACAAAAGAACAGTTTTCAATGCATGAAACAGAGAACTCTGGAATGTTTTCAGATCCTTTCAGAGATTTGCCAAGAAACTGGAACAATATCATTCAGAAAATAAAGCTATTCATCACAAAACACACATTATTGATACTGATATGAAAGTGATCTTATTTTTAAAGCATTAATTATTACATATCTTTAGAAGTTCTCTATTTCAATTATAAATAAAAAATACTGATGCAAATAACCCACAAAAATAAGAGCTCTTTGGATTTTGAACAATTCTTAAGCGTATGACAACCTTTTGAGATCAAAAGTATTAAAAAGTGACATTATAGATTAGCCAGCTGAAATTACACTTAGCAAAAATTGTAATAGCAGGATGTTGCATACACTTACTATCAAGTCTAAATTTCATAACTTTTTGAACTCTAAAAATCAATATAATTATTCTCATTGTTTATCAAAACAATGGCTTATCATTTCCCCCTGAATAACACCTACTTTCCACCCTACAACTACTGCTCCATAAATTTATAGTGACTCAGCCAAGGTGCATGTCTTAGTTATAGTTTATACTGCTGTGAAGAGACACCATGACCATGAACTCTTCAGTCCATTATCATCAAGAAAGGAGCATGGTCGCACCCAGGCAAACATAGCATTGGAGGAGCTGAGTGTTCTACATCTTCATCAAAGGAAGTCAGAAGACTATCTCCCAGGCAGCTAGGAGGAGGGTCTCAAAGCCCACTCCCACAGTGACACACTTCCTCCACACCTACTCCAACAAGGCCACACATCCTAATAGGGCCACCCCCTGGGCCAACCATATTCAAACCACCACAGTGTAGTGATTATGCTTCCAGTTTTGCCATTACATCACTGCTTTCATGTGATTTTCAGTATGACATTTCCAAAATTTCTGTGCAAACTACCTGGGCTCTTATTAAAGTATTCACAGATTCAGTCATTACAGGTGATCTGGATTTTTCAACCCAATTGGATTGAGTGATACCTGAGGCATTAGTTCCATATAAATCTTGGTGTGTCTATGAGAGCTATGACATAATCAATGGTGTAGTCATTTTATAAATTCAAAATTAGAGACTATTGAGATATGGTGGGACTATGGAAGGTAGGGCCTCATTGGAAGAAGAGTGTGTGCCTTTGAGAATATCTTTGTCTTTGGTCTCTTTCTGTTACCTTCTTTCTGCTTCCTGGCAGCCATGAAGTAAGCACCCAACTCCATCATATGATTCTGACACTATAATGTTCTTATCATAAGCCTGTAACAGAGATGCAAGCCACCCCACTGGAACTGTGAACCTAGATCAGTCTTTTGTCAAGTCATTTCTCTTGTGTATTTCACAGCTGTGAAAGTCTGATTGATGTGCAGTAGACCTGCAGTGGGGCCCAGCCTGCATTTCTAACAAGTTCCAAGGAATCCTAGGTCTGGGTTTAGGAAGAGACTTCCTGCTCTCGCAACATCTCTAATGATTTATAGAGTAAAACTTGGTCATAAGAAAACAGAGTGGCTCACATGCACATCCAATTTGGGAGTTCTGTTCTTGAGTCAATCTCCATGACCAAATGATATTGCTGTATGGAAAGTTAGTCTGGTTGTATTGAACAAATCACCAACAATAGTGGAATATAATCCAGGTGCTTTTGAATGTATAAGAAAACAAGAGAGGGCTGAGATTTTCTTCTAGACTCTGTGTTATTTATTGTTCTACCAAAAAAAAAAAATGCTGCAGAGGACTTGTGCAGTAACTGAAAAGTAACACCTACCACAGATGTTACTCAGGGTCAGTTATAAAACACTCTATATAAAAAATTTTTCTGAAATCAATGGCTAGCTAAACAAAAATTCCATATAGTAGTCACAAAACATCATTGCAAGATTGCCAAGATGATGAAAACACTCTCATGGAAATCAGTAATGCTACAGCAATGGGTCATCACCAAAGTCACACCTCACACTTGCAGTGCATCCATTAGAACACGAGGCAGAAACTCAAAGACTAGCTACTGGCTCCCTCAACTGGAGCTGATATAGTGGGGGTGTACCGCTGATACGCCATGCAGACATTACACAGGCACAAGTCCAGAATGTGAAAGTTGATAGAGACTTTTGCTGAAGAAGCTTAAGAATACCAGCCTTGTGTTCTGAATAAAGGTGTTTCAATTTATGAGATTGCTGCCCAGTTTTGTTTTGTCTTTGAAGGAAAGCATTCCCCAGTCTCAGAAATACTATTTCTTACCATTTTTATTGGGAGGTGACTGAGAGTTAAGAAAGATGTCCTCTCTGTAATAGAAGTAAGACAAATCAGTAAAAATTTGTTTGGACACAAGGTACAGTTGTTGCTGGAAATAAAGGAAACACAAGCATGTGTTTGTTAAAACAATGTTGAAAGTTCAAGAATGGAAGCAAGAAAATTGAGCTTCCAAGAAGTGGCACCTACTCAAGTGGAAGAGAGCAGTGCGGGTCCATTTGGTGTTGAGCCTGGCCTGGTAGAATGGTGCTTTCAAGGGCTCTTGAGCCTGGAGAGCATTGCTGGCCCTGGATAAGCAAAGGGACTGCTACATGCCCTTTGTTCACAGCCTGGCTTTCTAAGTCTCCCAACATGGTTACATCATTTTGTTTCCTCTTTCATCTCTTAGCTCCGTCTCTCAGCTTCACACAGTCACATGCCTAACCTCCATCTTTCAAGCACATTCTTCTGGCTCTGTCCCTGGTCACTCACATCACCAGCTTTCCTTCGTTTCTCCAGTGAACTCATGACCTTTATTGAGTAATGATTGCCTCTCTTCATATCATCAGCCCCAGAATCACTTGGTGCTTAGCGTTGGGTCTGTGTTTAAAGCAAAGGCACTTTGGCTTTCCTTGGACAGACATGTTGTGTAGTGTGGCCCTCATCCTGCAGATGATTTCCACTGCTCCTTGACACTTGACCACAGCTGTCTTTGGGTCTTTTACTTTCATCACACTTATAGAAAGTCCAAGTTCTAAGTTCAGTGACTGTTTACTAAATCTTGATAGCTAATTTTAATCTCAGTTGCACAGAGCATACACATTGGCTGGTGTGTTCTCTAGAAAGAGCAGAAATCACCCACTCTTCAATGGCATGTATTCACAAATGGCTGGACAGTCTTCTCATTTACCTATGGCCCCTGAGTGTTTTCCCTGGCATATTTATCTCACATCATGAAAGGATATTTTATGGAAGTGGAATGGATTTAAGGGATGAGGCCTTGCTACCTACCTCATTTGCTTGGCCTTATTCTGCCAGAAACTTTTATTCTTTGAGTTAATTAAAACTAACAGATATTTGAGAACTCAAAACCCAACCAACCCTTTAAATATCTGCCATACATTTTACCTTACCGACAGCATACAGTGATGTGGGCAAGACTTGACCACTGTACAAATTAATAAATTGAGCCTCAAAAGTTTAGCTTTATCCAAAACCATAAAACTAGAAAGAAAAAAAAGAACAAGTACTCATGCAGGTGCACCCAGCAACTCGCCATGGGATGCTGATGTTCCTCATTTGTGATAAGGTTCCTGTTCTCGCCCAGAGGACATGCTGCTAATGGGATTTGTGTTGAAATTTGTGTTTAACCTCTATGTGTCTTTGGAGATACGATGACCTCTTGACAGAGGGCACATGGTGTGGCTGTGTGTTTTCTATCTACTCTGGCACTTGTCTTTTACTTAATGTGTTCAGGCTCAGAAGGGTGAGGTGGTGCCAATGTGTCTAGGTTAAGACTATGTGTTCAGACTTAGAAGGGTGAGGTGGTGACAATGTATTTAGGTTAAGACTATGTGTTCAGGCTCAGAAGGGTGAGGTGGTGCCAATGTGTCTAGGTTAAGACTATGTGTTCAGGCTTAGAAGGGTGAGGTAGTGCCAATGTGTCTAGGTTAAGACTATGTGTTCAGGCTCAGAAGGGTGAGGTGGTGCCAATGTGTCTAGGTTAAAACTATGTGTTCAGGCTCAGAAGGGTGAGGTGGTGCCAATGTGTCTAGGTTAAGACTATGTGTTCAGGCTCAGAAGGGTGAGGTAGTGCCAATGTGTCTAGGTTAAGACTATATGTTCAGGCTCAGAAGGGTGAGGTGGTGCCAATGTGTCTAGGTTAAAACTATGTGTTCAGACTCAGAAGGGTGAGGTGGTGCCAATGTGTCTAGGTTAAGACTATGTGTTCAGGCTCAGAAGGGTGAGGTGGTGCCAATGTGTCTAGGTTAAGACTATGTGTTCAGGCTCAGAAGGGTGAGGTGGTGCCAATGTGTCTAGGTTAAAACTATGTGTTCAGGCTCAGAAGGGTGAGGTGGTGCCAATGTGTTTAGGTTAAGACTATGTGTTCAGGCTTAAAAGGGTGAGGTAGTGCCAATGTGTTTAGGTTAAGACTATGTGCTCAGG
This sequence comes from Mastomys coucha, assembly GCF_008632895.1. Lineage (NCBI taxonomy): Eukaryota > Metazoa > Chordata > Mammalia > Rodentia > Muridae > Mastomys > Mastomys coucha. The sequence continues at coordinate 13,165,697 of NW_022196902.1, forward strand.
CTCAGAAGGGTGAGGTGGTGCCAATGTGTCTAGGTTAAGACTATGTGTTCAGGCTTCAAAAGGTAAGGTGATTGCCGATGTGTCTAGGTTAAGACCCTCTTGATGACTGACACCTTCTAGTCATGAACTTTGTATTTTGTTTTTACTGTCTTCTACTGTTTTGCTATTTGTGAGATTTAAGCTGAGCATTTTATTTCATGCCATCTTCTCTCATATTTACCCCCTCAGTCTTAAGGTTTATTCCACAGTGTACAAGATTATTGGATTTCCCCCTCTTACCATTCTTCCCATGCTTACAAGAGTTCTCAGAGTTCAGGCACAGTACACTCCTCTGCCCCTGTGTTGGTAAAGTGTGCTCTGCCCTCATGAACTGTCTTTTCAAGGGTATTCTTTATCTTTATTTGACTTCAGCAATTGTAACACTGTCTACATGGGTGCATTGTTTTGGGGGAGTGTTTGTTTTTTATTTTTTATTTGGCGATTGTTTTGTTGTTCATTGTTGTATTTATTCTGCTTGATGACCTCTAAGCTTGCTGGTTCACAAACACACTGATTAAATGCAATAAAGAAAATATAAATAATAATTTTATGACCCACTCAGAGGTGGCTACTTTTTTGAAAAACAAAGCAATAATCCACTTAACTTAAAATGTACAGTAGCTATAATGTATGGACAAATATTCTCAAAGCAATAGCTAGATTAGTGTTTGGTTATATAGCTGGGAGTAGAACCTAATCAATATAACACATAAAACTAACCACTAAACAAAACGTAAATTAGAAGTTATATATTTCCTCTTTTACATATTAATTTTAGCTTCATGGTACCATATGCACAATTGAGATTATGTTTTCTTGACATATATATGTGTGACATATATATCATATATTCATAGACAGTGATAAACACTAAATTCAGGTATATTTTACTTAAGGGTAAAGGGATTCTATATTAAATAGATCAAGTGAGAATTTTGGGCTATTACTGTTTTAAGCCACAGTGGATAATAACTTTTGACAAATTACTATTTTGGGAAACGTAGGGTCAGGTTTTGAAAATAAATGACATCTTGTATTACTATGAGGAGTATGTGGGGTCAGATAAGCAACGTAAAATAATTTGCACACGTGACATCTTTGCTGTAATTTTATTGTTTGCACCAGGTAAGAAAGCCATATTACAGTTTCTATGACTATGGCAGGTGCCCTGGCCACAGCACTCCAGCACTGTGCAGTCATATCTGAGCACTCAGCATGTGGTTGGCCATCAGCAGGGCAGCAGCTTGTGTGTGTAACATGTGGAGAAAAGAAAGTAGATGGTAGTAGAGGAGACTTGACAATCCACACCTTTAGATTTCGATTCCCTTCTGGAAAACACATCATGCTTTTCTAAACTCTGTCTTACATTAGTCAGGGTACTCTGGAGAACTTAACTAGTAGCATGAGTTTATACTGAAGACAGAACCGATTCGATTGCTTGCATAGTGTGTTTAAGGAGTCCAGCGATGCCTGGCTCATTCAGAAGAGGGTGAGAACCTGCTCGTTGCTCAGAAGCTCAGAAGCTGACTGCCTCAACAATCACAATAAGGATTTCTGGAACACCGTCAGCTTTGAGAGTATGGCAGAGGCCTGAAGAAGCTGTTTCTGACAGCAGTGAAGGAATCAGCAGCAGCAGCCGCTGAAGCAGCAGCGATGAACTCACAGTGAAAATGAAACTCAGGGAAGCAAAAAGTCAAAAGGCCTTCCTTCCTCCATGTCCCTTCATCTGGGCCACCACTAGAAGGTGTCACCCACACTTAGGTTGTGCCTTCCCACATCCCTTAAGGTAATCAAGATGATTCCCCAAGACACACCCACAGGTCAGCCTGAGGTAGGTGACCCCTCACTGAGGCTCTCTCTCTTCCTAGATGATGCTAGACTCTGTCAAGTTGGTGATTTAAAAGAATCAGCACCGAGGGATGCTTGTGGAAGCCCAGGGTTGATGTAGAAAGTTTCTCCCATTGCTCTCCACCTGTTTATTGAGACAGGATCTCTCAGTTGCACACAGAGACCCCTGCCCAGGTGAGGCTGCCTACTCAGCATTCTCAGGACATTCCTGGCTCCACCTTATGATAAACAGAGTCACAGGCAGGCTGACACACCTTCCTGGCATTTAAGGAGGAAAGAAATTAGGGGGGAGGGGCGGTTGAATTCCATCTCCCTGGCCTAGAAATTAATTTTTAACTTTCGTTCTTAAAATGGTTGTTGATCAAATCTTAAATTTTATTTGAGATGACTGGTTGGTCTGCGGGATTTCAAACAAGAATAACACTATTCCTTAATTTTTACCAGTGTTAATTTTTAACAGCAGCAACACTAAAGAAGTCTTGATACATGCCCAGTCTAAAGGACTGAAGCCAAAATGAACATTCATGCCCTCTGCACAAGCAATCTGTTTACATATGGATATGCTGACTCAATTTGAATAGTGTGTTCTTGGATCCCAGGAGGAAAGAGCTAAGTTCATATCCCTGCTGGTTTGTATCCAAACCAAAAAGAAAATAAACAGTAAAATTGGGCAGATAAATTTATTAAATTATACATCTAGACATTTTTATAGAAAATACTGACTTCAAACTATTTTCCAATAATGTGAAGAAAAAAGCATAAAGTGAGCTTTGTATTATCTTTGTAATTTCAAAAACTACTCCCTCCTATACTTAGTAGGCACTAAAGTATTTGACAGCTACAGTGCTATCTCTAATTAATATTTTATGTTTTTACAAATATTTTTCATGCTAATAAACTCAAGCTACAGTTAATAATTTTAATTGTACCGTGTTTGTTGCTTTATTGCTGCCATTTCAAAACTTCATTTTAATTATATAAAATGTATGCATGAGATGGTAAAATATGCATGGTTACAAACTATTTCAAATATCACACAATTTGCTTGTTGTAAAATATCCAACTAGCAGAAATAACTAAAATGGAAATTCATTATTTCTTTTTATGTAATAATTGTGATGGTTTTATTTTATTTCTAAATTTGAAAACCATGGGGTGAATGGAGCAAAATGTTAAGTTATTCATTTATTTAAACATTCTTCATATCAACTATTTCTATCATGTGTTCATGCCATGGTCGTGGCATGTTAGTTAGTAAATAAATCCCCAGATTTCCAAAAGCAACACGGGTCTTCAAAGGTAGATGATATCCAACCAATGATGCTGATGCCATCAACTTTATAACTACAGTTGTCATGAATGAAATAGGCAGAACAGACTGAGGAAGTTCCATGTTTTCTGGAAATGAAGGAGGGTGATGGTGGGGTGAAGGAGCGGGAAACGTCCAGGCAGAGACCAGGCAGAGAAGCAGAGTTTCAGTCAGGAGATAGCAGGGTGCTTCTTACAACAGGTCTAGATAGGCAGAATACTGTAAGGCAAGGAGAACGCCAGAACCAACCCAGGCCTGCAAGATCAGCAAAGGCAAGATCAGAGGCGGCCACTGTATTTCTAATTAGAGATTTTCTGGGTCTTAAAAGGCACAGAGGAAAGACATGGTGAGAACTTGCGTTTTAGCCCAAAGTGAAGAGTGGATTGAGCTGGCTTTGTGGTAGGTGAAGAAAATCCTCTTGGGGACTCTGGCAATTCAGAACAAACGTTTGACCAGGAGTAGGTAGACTAGTGAAAGGACAGATCAGGAAACAGAAGCAATGGGGACTGAAAGCTGAATAAATGCTAGAGGATTGCTGAGCCTGGGAGCGCCAAGGAGGGTGAGGCAAAGACGGGCTCCAGGGAAATGGAGCAGAGCAACATCTAGGGTCGAGTGCATACGATTTGGGGACATGGCTATCATCTGCTGACACAGAAAGGAGGAAGGCAGGTGAATGTCAAGCTTTTCCACACATGGTCCACCTCCTCTTACAGCTAGCCAACTAAGGATGCAAATAAATCCACCCAGTGTAATAAAAAAGATTAAAACAATGACTTCATGAAATTCTGAGGCAAATGGATGGAACTAGAAAATATCATCCTGAGTGAGGTAACCCAGTCACAAAAGAACACACATGGTATGCACTCACTGATATGTTGATATTAGCCCAGAAGCTCACATTACCCAAGATACAATTCACAGACCACATGAAGCTCAAGAAGAAGGAAGACCAAAGTGTGGATGCTTCAGTTCTTCTTAGAAGGGGGAACAAAATACTCATGGGGGAAATACAGAGACAAAGTGTGGAGCAGAGACTAAAGGAAAGGCCATCCCATATACAGTCACCAAACTCAAACATTATTGAGGATGCCAAGAAGTGCTTACTGACAGGAACCTGATATAGCTGTCTCCTGAGTGGCTTTATCAGAACCTGACAAATATAGAGGCAGATGCTTGCAGCCAACCATTTGATTGAACATGGGGTTCCCAATGGAGGAGTTAGAGAAAGAACTGAAGGAGATGAAGGGGTTTGCACCCATAGAAAGAAAAACAATATCAACTAACCAGACCCCTTAGAGCTCCCAAAGACTAAACCACCAACCAAAGAGTACACATGGATCGACACATGGCTCCAGCTGCATATGTAGCAGAGGATGGCCTTGTCGGGCATCAATAGGAGGAGAGCCCCTTAGGGGAATGCCAGGGCAGGGAGGCAGGAGTTGAGGGGTGGATGGGATAGGGGGTTTCCAGAGAGGAAACCAGGAAAGGGGATAACATTTGAAATGCAAATAAAATATCCAGTAAAAGCAAAAAAGAAGGAGGAAGAGGAGGAGGAGGAGGAGGAGAAGAAGAAGAGGAAGCAGCTCTTTCATTCTAGGGTAGACACTCTAACGCACTCTAATTCACCTCATCCTCGCTGCTTCCTTGGGTTATTTTGTTTGGATTTGTTATTTCTCTTTTGAGATGGCATCCCACAGAGTAGCTCTGGCTGGCTTGGAATTCACTATGAAGACCAGGCTGGCCTCGAACTCAAAAGATCTACCTACTCTGTGCCAGGATGAAAGGCATGTGCCACCATGCCTGGCCTTGATTTTGTTTGTTTGTTTGTTTTTGTTTTTGTTTGTTTAGTTTGGTTGGTTGGTTGATTTTTTTTGGAAAATGATAAAAAATGTGAACCACATAGTTCAAAAATAAATTGTTTCAATAAAGCAGGCATTTTTAAAAAAATATTTCCTTGGTAAATGATTCCTTTCTGTTTAATTTTGTGTTTCAAAAATATGTCTGACAACACAATGTGCCAATCTCAGAACACTAGATGTAAGATATAGAGGAGGACCCTAAGCTTAGACCCCAGGACAGGCTTGACTGACAGCACAATGTGCTAATCTCAGAACACTAGATGTGATACAGAGGAAGGACCCTAAGCTTAGACCCCAGGACAGGCTTGACAGAGTTTCAATGCTGAATCAGTCCACTGTACTGTACATCAAAGTAGTGAGTGAGTGGGTCATCTTTAGAATGGAAGCTACTTACTCGTGCCTGGAATAGTCCATCCTACTGTTCACTGTGCACACTCAGTGGAAAACACCTGGTAAACTGAGAAATGACAAGTTTCATCCTTTCAACTCCAAATCACAGTCATTTTACAAATAAAGATAGTGCTTCAAGCTTTCTGTGTGTCTGCATGCATGTATGTATAATGTATGTTATGTATGTATGTATGCATGCATGTATGTATGCATGTATGTGTGCATGTATATGTGCACGTATTTTGGTTCGGGTTGCCTTTGAACTCACTATGAAGCCAAGTCTTTCCTTCAACTCTTGATCCTCTTGTTTCCATTTTCCAAATGCTAACAGTGGTGAACCACCACACTTGGTAAGATGCTAATTATTTGCAAAAAGTGATTTGTATCTCAAACAAGCAGAATAAAGATTTTTTTTTTTTAAATAAAATACCACACCCAATGAAAGGGCTTATAGAGCCAGTTAAATAGAAATTGTTCAAGTAGAATATGTTGCTCAGGAAAGAGAAAGTTGCATACTTGCTGGGACTATAATAAGGAAAACAGGAAGCTGTAATTCAGGACATGGCAGGACTGGACTCCATACAAGAAACTAAGGAAGTCTCCATCTCAGGCAGCATGATTGTTAAGGTAAAACAGACATGTCTCTCGATGCTGACAATATTTTATAATAATAATGATCTTGAAAATAATAGCTTCTCAGCCAAGATTGATGTAGGAACAAATTTCCCCAATAAATGTCATGGAGTAGAGCTTGCATCCCCACTGAAGACATTGTCTAAGAAAGCAAAGGACAGGATAATTTGATGTTTATCTTCATATCTGAAAATGGAAAGTTTATTTATTTATTTTTTTAAAACTTTTGTTGCATTATGATGAGAAAAGTTACATGATTTCAATTTATCTGAATTTGTTAACATTTAAAAACATGTTTTAATTAAATAGAATTGAATCACATTCTTATTTCCCTTTTGTACCACCGCTCCTCCCAGAGACCACCCTTCAATGCCTACAATATCTTTTTGTCATATTCCTTAAAATTTATAAAATATTATAACAATAAAAATAAGTATTAT
>NW_022196902.1:13173384-13205924 GCF_008632895.1 Mastomys coucha
TTTTTTTTTTTTCATTCAAGTGACAGATCTTTAAATTAAAATAACTTAAGGAAAAACAAATCACAAGGAAATTTTGGGATGTTTCAACTGATCATTGACCTGGAAAGGTAGGGAGGACCTGCCCACACTGGAAGCCATCCCAAGACTGGAAGAGAACACAGTACAGGAGAATGCTGGGGATACAGCACAGGGGAATGTTGGGACACAGCACAGGGGAATGCTGGGGTAACACGAGAACTTGGTGGCTGAAAAGAAAACTCTGAGAAGAAACCAGCTTCTTCGCTCCAGAAGACGATCTGAGCCCTTGGGCAGCTCTGAGTCTCCATGGCAACAGAACATCTTCTCTTGCAGAGAAGTAACAAGCATTTTGTATTGGTTGTTAGTGCTTTTGACTTAGGATAATCAAGTGCTTTCTTATCTAACCAGCATCAAAGAACAAAGGTAGAGACCTGTAGTTGAAAATAGAATACTCATATACTTCTTACATCTTTTATTTTAAGATCATAATTATACCATTTCTCCCTTTCTTTTCCTCCTCCCAAGCCGTCCCATTAACTCTCCTTGCTGCTTTTCAAATTCATGAACTGTTTTTATTGTTATTACATGCCTATATGTACATGCATTTATCTTTCTAAATACATATATACAGTGTGTATATGTTCAGTCGGCATAGTGTTAACGCGCATGTTCGTTTTTGAGGCTGACCTCTTGGCAGCGGCTAACTAGTTGGTGAGCTCTGACCTGGGAAGACTTTCTCCTACTCGCAGCTTTACATAGTTTCCTGTCCTTCCTCGTGTGGATGGAGGTCTTGTGAGCTGCCTCAGTCCACTTTGGTGTGTTCATCAATGTCATTCTTGCCTGGGTGATAGTTAGGTAGTCATGTGGTGAGACTTTGCAGCCTGTGATAGTCTCCTAGCACACTTCCTGATGCTCTCGCCTTGCAATCTTTCAGCCCCATCTTCTTCAATATTCCCGAAGCCTTACGTGTGGAAGTGTTCAGTAAACGCATCCACTGGGACTGAGCTCCACAACTCTGCATTTTGATTGGTTGTGGTTTTCTTTAATGGTTTCCATCCATTGCAAAGAGAAGTTTTTCTTGGATATTTGAACAAATACTGAGAATTACTGTAGCAAAAACTAAGCCACAGTTTTCATGTTAACTGTGTAGATCTCACTCTGCTTGATTGAAATAATACTTTTATCCATATTAGGCCTCTAAAGGAGATTAAGGAGTCAACATATTTGCCTAATAATTTTGTAACTATCCAGCCTACATTTCAGTTTAATCATGTCACCTAATAAGAAATATTATGTTAAAGTTTTACAATGCATATGCACACATAAAAATATATACTTATATGCATATATAACAAATGATATTTTTATTTTTAGTTCTTTGGTGATTTTATATAAAGCATTCATAATGTCTTTGTGTTGTTAGCAGCATTAATTAAATCAATTAAAACTTCAATCGATCAACTACAGTTATTTAACAGAAAAATATTGTTAATTTGTGACTTTTAAATTTTTATTGAAAAAATTAAATTTAAAAACTTAAAATAGACCTAACTGATTTTATTTCTTTCAGTTTTCATTTCCTTCTTCCTTCCTTTTATGTATTTAAAGAAAGGTTAGTTTAAACAGCATTTTTTGCTGTAAATGCGAAAAAACAAAACCTCTTGCCATACACTAAGAACCATGTACTCTACCGCACTGGGCTCTTTCACAGTAGGTACTCATAATAAGACTTTGAAATATATCATGTACAGAAGAAAATTAATTGGAATTTTCTCTCTTTTTTCTTAAGAAAAAAATTCATGTACCTTTAATTTACATTTCAGTCAGTGTCTTCAGTGAGATGGGGAACCAGACCGAATGAGACAGGCTAATGACAAATTAGCCAAAATAAAGGGATTCATAGAAAACTGCCATTCTCTCCCTCAAACATGCTAATGCTTTGGAATTTCCAGGCCAAAGTCTGTCCCCAGGAATCCCACAGATTAGGTGTGGTCATCCATCTGAATGCCTGAGTCAGAGAGACAGGAGAAATGAGGGGAAGAAGCTCTGACCAGGATAGATACAGAGGCTCCCCCCTGCATGGGGATGAGAGGGCATGAGAAAGGAGAAAAGACCTTTTCCCTCTCACCTGGCTCAGGGGGCAGAAACAGAGCACAAGTGGAAAAAGTTCTGTATTAACTATAGAGACGCCCTGGGCGGTGGTGGCGTCTGGGAGGCAGAGGCAGGTGGATTTCTGAGTTCAAGGCCACCCTGGTCTACAGAGTGAGTTCCATGACAGCCCAGGCTACACAGAGAAACTGTCTCAAACAAAAACAAAAGCAAAACAAAAACAAAAACAAACAAACAAAAAAGCTATAGCGACAAGACTCATTTTGCTAAAGACATCGCACACAAGAATGTTCAAAATAAGAAGAAAATGTGTGTGCTTTGGGCCAGAACTCCTGTGACTGGGCTTAAGCTGTATCAGCACTCTAAATAACAAGGCTCAGAAAACCACCTTGCACTTTAAAATTAAATAATCAGCACATAGTTTTGTAATTAATTTTTAAATACTGCTTAAACTTTAAACTTGCTGGTACATTGCATCTTTTGAAGAACGTAACATGGCTTGCCATGTGAGGATTACTCTGATGAGCTCAGCCATGATTCCTGTCTTGGGGCAACTGCTCCCAATCAAGAGGGGCACTCTTATGAGGTGGTCTCCTCTTAAGGCTCACTACTGCTTCTGGTAATTTGGATCCTCTTCATAAAAAGCCTTATTCATTAGAAGTGTAGTTCCTGGAACCCAGGGTAATCTCAGGGAGGGTGATCCTGAAGGAAAATGTTAAAGAGACAGAACAGAGACTGACAGGGCAAAGAGAGGGACCGGCCCTCCTTCACTAATGTTGTTTTTGATTCGTTACAGTTATAATCATGCTGATTAATATACTCTGCACTGAAGAAATATTTTTTATTGGGAATTCAGTAACTCCAAACCTTTTTAAGAAAGTATGCTATAGAGAAAAGAATAGAGAATATCAGATTAAAGCTCAAAGAAATGCAATATTCTGAACACAGTGGGTGTGTCTATCTACAACCTCAGCATATGGAAGAAAGGACAGAAAGACCACCCTGAGTGCAAAAGTAGTCTGGACTGTAAAGTGAGTTCTGGGCCACTCTGGGATACAGAGTGAGATCCTGCCTAAAACTTCACACACACATACACACACACACACACACACACACACACACACACACGCACACACACACACACACAATATATCCACATCAACATGCATACACACACATACACACATGTATACACACACATACACATGAGTGCATACTCATAGCCAAAGAAACTGAGACAGGAGGATTGCTAGGACTTAAAGCCCAACTTGGGCTATGTAGTAAGCACTAGATCATCCAGAGCCACACATCAAGACTCTGTTTTTATAAAAAGGATAAGGTAAAAATGTACAATTGTTACAGATCAAAAGGAAAATAATTGGCTGATAAAGGAATAATGAGAAAAACATCATCATATGGAATAGAAAAGCAAGAGGTGACCAGTCAGTGGAGGTCTCCTCCAAACTCAGGTCTGTTTTGTGATTTCTCTGGTGTAAAGTCTTAAGACTTGGGGCAGCCTATTCAAGGGGTTATTCAACAACAAGATCCGAAGAGATCAAATCATGAATAAAGCTCAACTGTTTACATTCTGTGGACAAGTAAATTATGGAGTGTTTGGAGTGTAACTGTAGGAGTAAATGGGATTTTGGGTATGTTACAACCCAGTAGAAGGAAGATATTAAAGATACAGAGGAAAAGGCTGTGTACAAAAGCAGATGGAACTTCACACAGAGATTCCATGCACATTTCATTTGGCCCCACTCATCTCCCTGCACCCCACCCCATTTCCCCACTGACCCTCACATCCCACCCATTTCCCCACTGACCCTCACATCCCACCCATTTTCCTACTGACCCTCACATCCCACCCATTTCCCCACTGACCCTCACATCTCACCCATTTCCCCATTGACCCTCATATCCTCAGTGCTGCCTCTTTCCACTTTGCACTGTTGTCTCGTTCTTAAAGTGTGCTCTTTACTTAGTCTGTGGACCACTTCTAGTGACTTGGCCTTTACCTGTGTTTACCTCCACCAGGTTAAGCATATTTTAAAAAGACTAGGACACAAACATACACACACAAACATACACACACTTGCACACACACACACATATACAAACACACACATACACACACACACATGAACAGAGGGTACTTGTCTTTCTGAGCCTGAGTTATCTTGTTTGAATTAAGCTAATTTTTTAAAAGGTAATGTAAGAATGTGTGTCCATGTGTGTCATATGTGTGTGTGGTCTGTATGTTGGGGAGGGAATCACTAACATTGGTATCATCCCTAGCTGACAATGATCTCTACAAGACTTCACTCTTTACAAACTCTTTGTGAAGCAGGCATGAAGAAATCATGAGAAAATGAACGCCCTGAAAGCCTTATTTATATTAAAGGAGTGTGTGTGTGTGTGTGAGTGTGTGTGTGTGAGTGTGTGTGTGTGTGAGTGTGTGTGTGTGTGTGTGTGTGTATGCTACTTATCTGCTACACCTTTTCAATTAGAGGAATTTGTTTTCTCTGTTAAGCACCAAAATAAGGAATGATTTCTTAATCCCTTAGGGATTAGGGAGAAGGGTGAGAATGAAGAGGAGGACTGAGAGGAGAAGGAAGAGGGTGGGAAGAAGGAGGAGGAGGAGGAAGCAAATGGGGAGGAGGAGGAGGAGGTAGTGATGCAGTTCTGAGGTAGGTGGAAGGTGGTCCCATAGCACTAATAATGGCCAATTGATGGGAAGAAGAAGCCATAAGACAGGCAAGGTGGAGAGGTCTGCTGTAAAGATGTGTTAGTTTCTCACGGATTGGAACCCCAGGTTTTGTTTTTAGCTTTTAATTCTGTGCTTTCTTTGTTACATTCTGCCACTCAGTTGTAAACGCTAACTTTCATGTTGGAAATAATAGCATGTGACAACTTTCCCCTCGCTGCCCCCCCTTTCACTCCATACCCTCTCCTCTACCATAGCTGCATCCCCTCTCGGCAGAGGTCCATTGAAAGCCATGAAGTAGGGTGAGTAAGTCAAAGCCCTTTGTGGACTGCTATGAGGTGCCTGTGCTTGCCAGGAATCATCATTCTGTTTGGGCATTTAATAGGAAGACTGCATATGCTACTACTCAAAGCAGACATTAAATCAAAAAGAGCAGAAAACAAAAAGGAAGCTGTGAATGTGAGCGCAGAGACGTGTCAGCCCTTCCTGAAGCCTGCTGATTTCCTGCATCTTCTCAGTGGAGATTGTGAATTTTATGAGATTTAGGAGGTTTCTGGCAGGGAAACTATTTGTGCTTTTGAAAGAGTGTAGGTGAGAAGCAGGAAGTAAAAGATTAATTCCTTCTCCCCAGCAGGAGCAAAGCTGCCCTTCTACTCAATGGGGTTTTATTATTATTAAGTCTGATTATTAAATTAGCTTCTAAAAATTCAAAACAAAATGGAAAACTGAGTAATTATGCTATGGCACAGGGATTAAGAAATTACTCAGTATCTTAGTGCTTACAGGGAAAATAAATTCCTCTAACTAAAACGCTGTGGCAGATAAATAGCTTACACACACACACACACACACACACACACACACACACACGCACGCACGCACGCGCGCACACACACACACACAGGCATGTGCAGCATGTAATTCCTTTAAATAAGACTCTCAAGGAGGCATTCATTTGCTCGAGTGTGTGTGTGTGTGTTTGTGTGTGTGTGTGTGTGTGTACATTTTGAGTGTAATGTGTATATGTATGTATGTTGCATGCCCACATGTGTATGCAGGTACATGTGTCTATGCTTGCACAAAAAGTCCAGATGAGGGTGTCTGTTCTGCTCTATCACCCTTGCTGTATTTCTTAGGGACAGGCTCTCTCCCTGAACCTTGAGGGAGCATGGTAACCAGTAAGCCTATCTCTTCCAACTTTGTTCCTTTCTGTAGGTAGTAGGATCTGAACTCAGGTCTTTGTGTTTGGACAGCAAGCAGTATTCCCCACAGAGCTGTCTCTCCAGCCTCCTGAAATATTTTTAACCTACAGAACTTTAGATTAGCATGAGCACAAAATTCCCAATTTAATGTAAAAGTAAAACTCTCAAGGAATTCATTTGCTCATGTGTCTAAAAATGTATGTTTGAATGAAGTATATTCTGAATATATTTTTGAATAAGTTTATCCACATCAGATTTTCTGGCTTATTAAGTGAAAAAAAAAATGGTGGCTCAGGGCAGTATCTCACAGTGCAGGATATGCACTCCAGAAATTCTCCTGAGCAATGGAGGAGCCGGCAAACTAAGGCATATGCTTATACTACTGCATGTAGGAAGTTCTTTATAGAAAAAGACGTCCAGAGGAAACTAACTTCAAATACTTGGTGTTGGTAAGTTAGCCACACAAGCACGGTGGCTTGCATCAAATGACTTCCCCATGATTTCTGTGTCAGTCAAAATCATCTCTCATGAGTTTAGAATAATCATTAGTTAAAATTCTTGTAGAGATGAATGAAACATTAGCCAAAGACTCTTGCTTAAGGGTTAACCTTCAGTTATAGAGAAAACACCAGAATAAAAGTCCATAAACTCTAAAAAGAACACAGATATCATTGTTGACTTTAAATCTGAATACTGTTATGCACTACCTGGCTTTTTAAAAACAGAGTTAGCCGGGCAGTGGTGGTGCATACCTTTTGTCCCAGCACTTGGGAGGCAGAGGCAGATGGATTTCTGAGTTCGAGGTCAGCTGGTCTACAAGTGAGTTCCAGGACAGCCAGGGATACACAGAGAAACCCTGTCTCAAAAAAACAAAAAACCAAAAAACAAAACAAAACAAAAACAAACAAACAAACCAGGGTTAATTCACCTTATTCTTATTGTATAAATACCCTTATGTGGTAGCCACAGCTGGAGCCTGGGCCCTCTGAACAAGCTGGTGTGGTTTTTCACAAGATGACCAGTAAATTCCTGGTAAGGAGACTTGGTGAACACAGTGTTTTTTCCAGAGAGATGGCATCAAAAGTGGCCTTGACAAAGTTGCCAAGGGTGGCAGTCAGTCCCTGGCTGATGTGTAGCAGTCACCAAGTTCCAGCCAACATCGGTAGCTTCTTGGACACAGAGGCAGAGACAATTTCCACTTCTCTCTGGGCAGGACTAAGACACACCAACACAGAGGCACACGTGGAACAGTGTGGTGCTTGCCAATCTTGTCCCCACTCCATCCCCATAGCCTCTTCACACAAGGAGAGCTTGGCCAAGATGGTGGCCCCTGGAGTGGCACTGGCTATGTCCTTAGAGCATTTAACAGCAAGACAGTTGTGACTACTGTAGTCCCCGATAGCAACAAAAGCCTTGAACCTGGTCTGATGGCCAGCCAGAGTCTGCTTCTGCCATGGCATGAGCTTTAAAACCACATCCTCTAGGGATGCACCCAGGAAGAAGTCAATGATCTCGGATTCCTGAAGGAGCAGGGAGAACAGACGGATCTCCTCCAAGGACTTGGTCTTCATGTCCTTATCCAGATGGCCCAGGTTGGTGACGGAGATCCACTCCTTGTCGTCTTGTCTTAGGCTTTACCTCTATGGGCCTTACGGCCTCCTAATCCTGCTCAACACCATACCCCACCCCCGCCCCCAGATCCTTGTGTGTTCCTGGTGCCCCAGCATCATCCACCATTTGGCATTTTTCTGTAGAAGAAGAAACTACGTGGCCATTTTCAAATTGGTTATATTTATACCAGTTTTAATTTTCTAATAATATTGTAATTTAGACTTAGCTCACAGTCTAAGTTGCAGAACACTCATTGACCCCCAACACACACCATCACATCCCCTATTTTATCTTTTACATCACTTGCCATTATTTAAAAATAAATATTTGTTGACAAATGGAAAAATCTATTTACTTTATTTTCTATTTCTATTTATTTTCTATTAAAATCTCTATTTATTTTCTCTATCATGTATAAACACTTCCCTAAGTTTCTCAATCATGCTTCTAGTTCAGAATACAAGGAATAATCTTGTCTTTCTGATTCCCTTGACAAAGCTATAAACTACATTCTGTGCTAAAAGCCCATTATACCAATCATGAATTTGGATTAAACCATTATAAGTTTCTAATTTAATGAAGAACTTTAGTCATAATCAGCCCATTTGTGAAGAAGTTAATGATAATCACAGGGTTGTAGTGAGATTTCTCAGTAAGCCCTCCAATTTGTCTTTTTGAACATGTGCAAAATGAAATATTCCTAGCACTATGTACACACCACACCCCACTGAATTCTGACAGAAGCCCCTCATGATAGGCACTAATATATATCCCCATTTAGCAGACAAGGAAACTGGAACTTGGCCTGATTGACTAACTTAGCCCATGTGACTTGACTAACTGAGAACATAATTATACAAACGCATTCCATCTGAACCCCTGCCTTCAATATTTACATTGTGTGGTCTGACACTTGGAAACAAAACTTCCTGTTTCAAAATCTCAATGCCATCTCATCCTCACAAGAGCGGGGGAGGAGGAAGGTAGCTGTCCTCAGGAGGCTATAGAAATCAAGACTCTCTTCTCATAGTTTTTAAGAAATCTGCATTAAAATAATTTAAATATGTCTTCCCTTATAATCATGCTCTGCCTTATAAAATATGTGATTTTATGTAATATTTAGGAACCTAGTATATTCATGACTCCTATTCATAAATCTTTCTGTTTGCCTCAAAGCTGAGCCTACAAGGGCTTCCTTTAACCAAAATGACTACACTCTTCTCTCTATCAGAAATTGTGAGCTTTGTGATCTTTCCACAATTCTCCTCAACACTCTTCCTTCGTGAAGTGACACCTGAATGGCTTCACCTAACCTTAAGATAAAAGAATGTTTGCATGTCCCTGTCCCCGTTGCTTCAAAGCAGGGTGTATCTCTCTCTTCCCTTAATAAATCTACAGTTGTCCTTTCTGACTTACTACATTGGATGTCAGAAAAATGCTACAGTATGCTTGCTCCCAGGAGTCAATAATAGAGTGGAGACAGAAATTTGACATGTAACTGGGTTATCTTGCTGAAAAGCACGATTTCATTGACCAGGTCAGCAAATCCCTGGCAGCATTAGGTGTTTGCTGTTACTGACTGGCCCATGGTCATGTGCCACCACCCAAGCCAGGAAGCACATGGTGTCTCCTGTCTCCCTGCGACCTAGCAGGAAATGCTTAGCTTGAGGTGACTGAGGATGTACTGGCTAGAAAAGCTATAGAGGACAGAAGAACAGACAGAATCTCTTGGCAAGTGTTCGTATTAGCTTTGTGTGTGTATCTCCGCCCTGTTCCTTCACCAAGCCCCCATCTACACATAATGATTATACACACATTAGTATAGATCTACTAGGTGACATTAAATATTCCACTTTATCTATTCTTAAAACTTCAATTCTAAATCGTTGCTCTCCCCCTAAAACATTAGATCATTCTATAGACACTGGAATGTTTCCACTCTGTCGTTAAAATGGGAGAGAAGTGGCAATGCTTGTACTTTAGTTCAGTTAGATGCCCACAAACAGTAAGAAGCCAACCAGAGAAAGAGCACAGGCCACCTTAGAGTGGCAGAGGAAGGAGTGGGATCAAATCAGTGTGTTCCCTGTATCTGTAGGATTGTCTTGGTTCAGATTCTTAGAGAAGCCAAGAAAGTAAGAGCTGTGAAGGGAGTGTAGGGAGGGGATTGGGTGAAGGACAGGAGGTAAGGGGCAAGGAAATTTACAAGGATCTCTACAGCACATTGCAGGCTGTTGTCCTTTACTCAGAACTAAACAAAATTGTCTGTATTTGGTAAGTACAAGAGTGTGTGTCTGGTTAATTAAAAGCAGTTTGTCATATTAGTAATTAATAATATCTGACAATAGGACACAAATTTCCTTTACTATTATAATTCAAAATTAACATTAATGCTTGCAAAAAGCATTAGACAGGAGTGTTTTTGAGTCCCTGGGACCTTTCACCCAATGATGGTCTTAATGTAGTTTTTGAGCAGTTTCATCTCATAAATCAATTTATTGCTAGAAATTGAACTCATTATAAAGTTCACACAGACACACACACAAACACACACACACAAGACAGGAGACCAGGCTGTCCTGGAACTCATTACATAGTCCAGGCTGGCCCTGCCTCAGCCTCATTAGGCTAACTAAAAAGGTTTTTTTCTTATTTTCATATAAGTTTTAAGAAGGTATTGCTATAAGCACACACACATACACACACACCACAAACACCAAGAACAGTAGTCTGTCAATAGAATTAAGTAAGTTAGGCATCCCCAAATTTGAGTTGAGTTAAGGAATTTTGTGTTAGCCATTAGTATTATTTAACCTCAGCCTTCTAATGATGAAAAGGGATGATGTAAATATACTCTATCATTTTAAAAACCTGTGGCATATGAATTCTAAGAAATGATACAGATACGCTGTTTACCTGTCTTTGGTTCACAATTGTATAACCTATGTCATCCCAGACCTTACTCATAATCACAAACCAAAATGTTTTTGTTGTTATTTTTTAAACTATACTCTTACTTAGTAGCTCTGGCTGGCCTGGAACCCTCTGGGTAGCTCAGGCTAGACTCCGATTCCCCGAGACCCACCTACCTCTGCCTCTGGGTGCAAGAGCTAAAGATGTACACCACCAAGTCTGACCTATTAATGCCAAAGCTATCATTTCATAACCACATCTATTTTTTGTAAACCAGTAACGCACACATGTGCAGAGAGCAAAGCACAGCCTCTGACATGCTTTCTTGGGCACCCTTCAGCTTTTTGTTTCAGACAGAGATCTCCCTGGCCTAGGGCTTTTTCACGTAGCCTAGGAGAGCTGGCCAATAAGATGCAGGAGTCCCCTGCCTGTCTCCATCTCTCCACCCTGGAACTACAAGCACGTGACAATATCTCTAGTTTCTTCACACAGCTTCTGGGACTTAAAATGAGAACTTTCTGCTTATAAGGAAGGAGGTTTATTAAATGAAACATCCCCCTGACCCTGAATGTCTCTTCTCAGGTACTGAGTCACTAACTTAATTATAAAATTGAGAACCGAGGCAGTCATACAGGGTTGGCTGAACAGCAAAGAGAGAAGAACATAATTTGAACTAACTAATGCTAATGGTTACATTATTTTTCCTTAGTGGAGAATGGATGCCATTCTTACTCAGCTTAAGGAAGCATTCAATTTGTCTAATAACAGCTAGAGAATGCATCCTATACACAATATAATAAACTAAAGACCAAAAAAAAAAAAAAAAAAAAACCATGCAGGCAGATCCTGGCCACTACTGCAAACCTGCAGAAATAATTTAATCCTCTCAGGGTTCCAGGCAATACCCAATTCTAAAGCAGAGAGCCCACAAAAACCACAGCAGGGAAAAAGAAACAAAAACAAAAACAAAACAAAACAGATAGCAGCTGCATTGTGATGCCACAAGCCAGTGCTCAAAAAACTGAAGCTTTACACATTGCTTAGGTCCTACCCCTCAGCCCTGATTCTCTGGGCTACTTCCTGATTAACTGGGAAGATTGGTTCCTTTACCATTTGGACTCCATCCTGCTTCTCTAAATTATAAATTATAGAATAGACATTAATTTCAGTCATGCTATCAACTTCCTAATCCAAATTTAAAATTCACAGTCATTCAAAGTAAATATGTATAGCATATCACAAAAGGACTTTGTTCCAAGACACCTCAAGAAAGTATGTTAACTATGACTTGTGAACACGCCCTACCAGGGAGGAGCTGAAAGTAAACACAGGTTTGAAAAATGCTAAACCCACCAGACAAACAGGAAACCCAGGCAGACTTTTTTAATCCTGTGTCATCCATGGAAGGTGGTACTTCCTTTTTTGTTCAAATGTAGACTGCATCAGAAAAGCAAAGCCAGAAGGTCTTGGAGCTAATGTCTTTTGAGCCTACATGATGTTTTGACAGAAAGTGTGAATCAACCTGCCCGAAAATGTCCTTTATGGTATTACATAATTACGGACTCTTACTAACAAATGGCTTTAGCTCCCTCCATAAATCCAAGCATATAGTATTATAACCAACATTAAAAAGTTGTAGCTCTGTAGACACTTACAGAACATAATGAAACATGCCTGTGATAGGTACTTTCAAGTACATTTGCTTTAAGGATTACTTCTCATTGAATAGAGCAGAGAAGAGAACTGGAAAGGACTTTATTGCACAAGTATTTCTGTGAATATTAATTGAGATAAATCCCTAGGATGACCACAAAATCATGTTATACATAAGAAGGGTACGATTATGACTAAGGACTTTGACAGAAAGTTACCAAGGAAGATTCAGCACAAGAAGACCTCGTCCAGGAACCCAACCCTCAGATGAAATGGTTTTACGGAATGGTGCTGTTAGGAGGTCTGCCCTTATTAGAGGAGGTGCGGCCTTGTTGGAGTAGATGTGGCCTTGTTGGAGGAAATGTCGGAAAGGAAGTGGATTTAATTATACCTATATCTAACCATGTATCACACTTTTCACTCTCTCGGTGGTCTGGTTTTTATTCTGATATTTAAGTGGAGCCCCATCTTACATAGATGACCTGTCTCTTAGTTTTGGTTTACTGCTGTGAACAGACATCATAACCTAGGCAAGTCTTATAAAGGACAACATTTAATTGGGGTTAGCTTACATGTTCAGAGGTTCAGCCCATTATCATCAGGCGGAAGCATGGCAGTGTCCAGCCAGGCAGGCATGGTGCAGGAGGAGCTGAGAGTTCTACATCTTCATCTGAAGGCTGGTCGGAGACTGGCTCCCACATGGTTAGGAGGGTCTCATTGCCCATGCCCACAGTGACACACTTCCTCCAACAAGGCCACACCTCCTAATAGCATTGTTCCCCAGCCGAGCATATTTAAACCACTACAATATGGAATGGAAAAATGAACCTCCATTATTTCCAGTCCAGCTGGTCGATTTCCACATTTGACTTTGCAAATAAGAAATGTAGAGGAAAAAAGGTGAAGTTTGAGGTGATCGGAGCGTTGAATTTCACTGGAAAGTAATAAGTGGTAATGACACAGGAGTTAGGACTGTGACCCAGAGAAGAAGTCAGTCAGGTGGCTAACGAACACGTGAGAGAAGAGAAAGCTGCAGCTGTTTCTCATAGGACTCTTAGGAACAAACCATAAGAAAATGATTTTATCCATCTTCATAAAAACAAAGTGCTAAAGTGAAAAATGACTTCGGCACAAAATTATACTAACCTCCACCCTATCTAAACAAACTCTAGGACTTGAGGACCCTCAAGATACACATTCCAGACTAGTTAGACATTGCCTGGCAAGGATCTAGAACTTCATCTTAACCAAGGAAAAATTCCATTTCCTAGATCAAAATCTCAGTTTTAAGGGAGACATTTATTCAATTAAATATTTAAGAGTATTGCCCGTGGGGCCAAATTGCCAGAGTTCAACATCAGCTCAGTCACTTTGTGTATGTGAAGCAAGTTCCTCGACCTCTCTGCCTCTTGGCTTACCACTTAGGAACTACTTGCATGCAGTGATATTTAATCTGTACTGATCTATGTTGGGAAAGATTTTTGTGAAGATTAATGATGTTACATGTCTTAAACACTTAGAACTGTGCCTAGCCTGTAACTTACTGTTGATGAATAATTCTTGCGTTACTTCCCAGACTAATCCTCTGTCTGAGCTGACATGTCCTGGTTGCATGGGTTGATTTCAGATGCTTCACACTTTCAAATACACTGTGATCCACAATGGGCACTAATAAGTAATTACAACTTACTTATTATAATACACCAAGGATCTAAGATATACAAATTCTGTATACAGCTTGAATTTCTTCTCTTTGTGTCCACTACACATATTCACATTCTAAAATAGAATGGACTCTAGTCAGAAGGCTTCAGAGTGCTAGCATATGCTCAAAAAAACCTGTGATTTAGGTTTAAGACTGCAGATAATTTACAGCTCCATGAATTTAAAGGAAATGGTATTTTCAAACATAAGCTACCAAAACAAAATCTGTATTCAAAGTGCATTTAATATAAGGGCTTTTAAAAATAATAATCTCTGTGTTACCTTCATAGATAATGAAGAAATATTTTTAAAAAGTGATTTACTATTTATTGACACTGTGGGCAATCATTACACATGTATTATATAAAACATAAACCATATTTGTAAGACTAAAATAGCCAAACTACTTTTCAAAACATTATTAGGATATACAAAACTTAAACTACATTAATTCCAGTGTTATATCATTGTAACACACTGTAACACTTCCAGTTGCTCATTTTGGACCTTTCAGTTCTTACTGATTAATTCCTATTTAATGAGGGACTATATATTCCAAATCAGCTTACCAGCTTGAAACTTCCTCACATCAACCCAGCATCTGCAATAAGGTGCCCTGAAATACAAATTTAGTGTTATGATGGATATGCCAAACGAACTATTTCATCCAGTACTGAGCATATGCTAAGTATATTTTTAAGACCATCTACTTCTTGAAATCTTGAAGAAATAAGCAAGAAGGAATTAGCTAACTTTAAAAAAAAAGTGTTCAGAAGACCTAAGAGTAAATCATGGCAAGTAGAAAAACTAATTTCTAGACAATCTGTTTTTCCTTAAACATTCCCTTTAAAGGAAAACAAATTGAAATATGTTTCAACCTGTACCACACTGATTGGGAAACCATGATCACGAACAGCCTAAAGAGATCATCTAGAGGTCAAGATGACCTTTTCAGAAAGTACACTGCAATTTGGTGCACAATCATTCTGCAAGTCTAACAAAAGAGAGTATTCATGATTATTTTATAAAGCTCCATCTGTCTAGATAAAGAGAACCGTGTTTTTGTATCACCCAGTAATGTTAAGCAATGTGATTAAATCTTCACATCTGTTGCTCTTTTATTTTTTTTGTTTATCAGCTAATAAAGGGAAAATATGAAAAAAGCAACTGCTCTTAAACCAAAGGCAAGAGGAAAACACCCCACCTTTGCTGTCAGCCTGGAGAACGCACTGCTAAGCCCTACGCTCTCGGGCCCTGAGGTAAGGGGTGGAAACAACACCAGCTTTTCCCAACAGAGTATCCCAGATGCACATATGTCCTGGAGACAAGACTTGTGTGGGGGTTATGTTTGCAGTGTTGAACAAGGAACTATCTCTTCTCTGTTCTTCATCTAGCTGACAAGCAGGAGTCCTCATATCTAGGAACTGAGTTCAAATCCTTAGCATCCCCACTCACAGAATGTGCAAACACTGGATAAGCTATATCTACAAAGCTCAACGCCTTCAGCTGTAATGAAAAGGCACAAAAGAGCTGAGCACACATTGCTGTACGAAGCTAGGCTTCATTAATTAGCATACAGAGATCATTATAATAGCCTAATCAAGAGTGTCGAATTAATGTAGCAAGAAGGGCAGGGATAGTGAATACGTGTGGCTAAATAAGGATTAGTTACTTTCAGCTACTTGGAGGAGACATTGTGAGCTAAGTGTGACTAGAATTGGATTTTAAAACCAGAGAGTAAATCCTAGCATTTCTCACAATTTTTTTTTCAATTGAGCAAGTAACTGATCAAAGTATTTCTAACAGTGAGGAGAGAGGATGCCATTGATGAAGAAGAAAGTGGAATGCTTGGCTGGAAATCAATTATCAGAATTCAAGATGGAGAATTTGGGGCTCTAAACTGAGGGTCTTGTGTTGCAAAAACCTTGATGCAATTCCACTGAGGTTATTAGACTCTTGGATTCTCAGCCTCAAGGTTACTGGGAGAGTATATCGGTGCTACACAGAGCAGGAACAACAGTATTGCCTATAAACGTCAATGTGGTTAGAGTTATTAAACTGAAAAGGTAGCCAAATGTTAACTAGCATTACAACTTAGCACATCACAGCAGTCCCACATTACAGCTCAGGAAATATAGTAGTCTCCCATACACCCCAGTCTCTGGTTTAATTTTTACGTTATTGTCAGCAATAAATTTTGACTTTCAAATATTGGATGAAAAACTCAGTAGATTCCAAAATTTTAAATTGCTTTACTACACAGTATATTGTTATTATAGTCTATTATTAAAAGTGTGGCTAGACTTTCCCCAGAGAAATTCGGTATACATCTCACATCAGATAGGGAATCCATGAGAGAACAGAGGATGTACTCCATCAACGTCAAACTTGGAGAACCAATGAATTTTATTGGGGTTATTTACAGGAATATGGATGAAAGGTTACTTCCAGGAGTTTGGGTAAAGTGTTCTTACATGAGCAGAATTCCTCAAAAAAGAGCTGCCTCTCCAAACCTCACCCCAGCATGGGTGACAGTCACAAAAGCTGAAAACCTGGAGCACACAGCATCGCTATAGGCCATTCAAGAGATTGCAAAGTGTCCTTTCCTAGTGACTCAGTTGAAATGAGCCTGATCCTGGCAGCTGGCCTTGTTTCTGCTTCTTCTAGGCACTTTGTCTGGTCTTAGAGTCTTCTTTGCATCTTGGCTTGGCTGGGAGTATCCCTTAACTATTTACCCTTAGGGCCCATAGAACCTAGTCAGATTCAGGGACTTCCTGAGGCTGTTTTGAGTCCTTTACCTTCTGGTTTACAGAGCTTCCCTGTAGGACTGGATGTTTCAGTCTTGGAGGAAACTACTACACTGCATATGTTGATCTGTTATTGTGACAGATTTACTTCTTTAGCCTTATTTTTGGTGTGTATATTTGAGAAAAATAAAGCATATTCAGAGCTAATAGTTTCCAGTTTCAGGTATTGACCAGGGTTCTTGACATTTTGTGATATGAGTGCAAAGAACAGGGTAATGGCTTTAGATATATATTCTGTCAAATGAGAATGGCATGGGGCCCACTCTATCATTTTATTGTGTCGATAAAATTAGTTACCATATAGACAGCACCAGTGTCTGACCCATCCTAAATTCTTCTACATAGTAATAATAATGGTAGTGGCATTATTGGGCAATATTTTTATTTGCAAGTTTTCTTATAATAAAGTAAAAATTTTTAAAAGAAAATCAGATAAATAATTTCTTTAAACATTTTTACTTGGAGAGAGCTCAGAAACTTGTGAACTCCAGAGTTCCTTTCCCAAGCTCCACTCCTTGTTTTGTCTGCCCTGGCTTTCACTTCCCAGGGGCTAGCTCTCTCCGCCCTCCAGCAGATGAACTAAAGCTCTATTTACAGTCCTCTGTTCTCATTTCCTGACACTGAATCCCCAGCTACTTGGGGTAAGACACATGGAGAAAAATAACAATACACATCTGCCTTAGCCTTAGGAGACAATTCTAACCAGAGAAAAACATTCTCTTCTCTCAGAATTTGAATTTCCCTCCAGCCTTGGCCATGGTCACTGTCCACAGGAGACTGCTGCCCTGGCCTGAGTCTGTACTAGAGGGCTTCTCCTGAGAGTGTGGGCCCATATTGCTACGAACTCATGAGTCTAGGGCTCTTAGGAGTCTACGTAAAGGATACAAGAAGCAAAATGGTGGACTCTCCACATACCCAATGATACTTCAAATCCTGGTTTTCTCACCCACCATATGTATCTGGCTATGTTCAACGTTAAAGTCCACAAATATGAGCTGCCTTCATCCTGTCCAGGATTTGCAGCTGCATGTAATGAGAGCAGTAACAACACTGGGCATGACCATCACCATGTGTACACCTGACTCTGCAAGAAAAGCAGGCTAGCGTTAGGGTCCTACTTAGCATTTCAGTAACCTGGGGTGATGCTTCATGTCCTCCTTAGAAAGTTGTGAAAGAAAGAGGACCTGGGTTGACATGCCCAGCACGCACGTAAAGGTCAGGCATAGCCAAGTGAATGTGACCAGAGTGTTTGGGAGTAGAAACAGGCAGACCCTGGGTGTTTGCTTGCTGTTGAGCCTCGCTGAAGTGTTGAGCTTCAAGTGTGGTCAGAGATCCTGTCTCAAAAACTGAGGAGATTCTCCTCAGCCCTGTACATGTGAATACATGAGCTTTTGCACCTGAGAGCTCGTGTGACATTCAAACACACACACACACACACACACACACACACACACACACACACACGTGCGCACAAACACATACATACACACATGCACGCACACACCCATGCACATGCGTGCACACACAGGAAAGAATGTTAGGAATATGTGAAGATTGCAGATGGGAATTAATTCTTTGTATGAGGGTGCTCCATGTAACTAAATAAGTGAATATAAGTTAGCATTCATTTAAAGATTGTTCATAGAGATATAGAAACTGAAATAAGACTGGCCCTCAATATCAAGTTTCATTTTTTCCTTTTTAAATTAAAACTATGTTCCGCATTGCAAAAAAAATACAATTTTTTTTAAAGATTCAGACATGGAAGGATAAGTTTATTTAGATGGCAAAATATATTGAAAGCCAAGTCGTATACAGGGCTCATAATGTTAACAATCACTTGATACATTTGCATTACCAGACAGCATATATTAATATGAAGCAAGAAAATGTGGGAGAAAAAGCTAAAGTTTCAAGGAGTTCCTCGAAACAACAAAACTGAATTTTAAGTTTCAATATAGAAAAAGAGAATAATAACTTTATTTTTACAAGTGCAATAATACCTTGCATTCGGATATTTGTACTGTTTTAACTGAGGAAATACATTATCATTCCAAAATTGGAAGCAGGTAGTGTGCAGCCTCTGGAAGGGAGAGAAGAGAGTCATTGGAAAAGGGATTGGCTCCCACATTGCCGGCTGCAGAGGCTGGAACAGAATCAGCAAGGTTACGAAGTCTACTCATCACCCTTACTACACAGCTCCTTAGTTCTCTGCAGCAGAAGAGAAAAGATAAGCAATCACGGGACCAGCTAGGATTCACACGAAGGAGACTCTTTGTGGCTTATAAAACGGATTCATTTTTTTTTTCTAGTCTGTAACCTGGGAAAAGACGAAGTTCCTTATAGGATAAATCTTGGAAGGAGGAAAATGCTATGTTTTGAGTGATTCTTCCCAAATTTCATTTATTAAAATTTTAATCTCCAAAGTCTATGCCAATGTCATTTGCAGGTGGGGCCTTTGGAGGGTAAATAGGGTTAGATCATTCCACACTGGCTTTGTAAGAACAGGAAACAGGAAGTGGGCATGCCAGGCTTGTCCCACCATGAAATGCTTTTCAAGATGGCGTCACTCCGCAGGTAGGCCTTCACTAGGGGCCCAGCGGGCGCTACATCGTGCTCTCCTGCTTCCAGAGACATGAGCTAAAAAACTTCCCTTTCAAGGCTGCAGGATTCAGTTATACCAACAAAAATAGACTAAGGCAGAAAATAAGCATATTTTCAGCTTTAGAAAATGGGATTTTACTGCATTTTAGGTCAATGTCATTGCATTTGAATTTCTAACATCTTTCAGATTGTCTTAGCTGGAAGAGTTTGGTTCAGGTTAAAAAGTAATATATAAAGTGGGCAAAGGATTGTGTCTCCTCTAGTTTTAATAAAAGTGATCTTATTGAGCATCTCAGAGTATCTGAAAGTTAGAGCTGCTTGAGTACCCGGTATCCTTGAGAAATTAATAAACTCAGATAAAGAGTAAAAAATGATTCTCATTACTAAAACTATTCCTTTGGCTTATGAGCTGTCAAGCCCCTTGATTTGCATTCTATATTTTTATAGTGTTTGCAAACATAATAACTACTGAATTTTGACCATTATAAGACACAGGAGTAAAGTGTATAAAATACCAACATCCACCCAGCAACTGATGGAGCAGATGCAGAGCCCACAGCCAAACCTTAGGCAGAGCTCAAGGGATCCCACATAAGACAGCGAGGAAGGATTGTGGGAACCAGAGGAGTCAAGGATACCACAAGAAAACAGCCCACAGAATCAACTAAACAGGGCTCATATGGGCTCACAGAGACTGAACCAACAACTAGGGATCCTGCACGGGTCTGACCTAAGTCCTCTGTATATATGCCATGGCTATGGAGCTTGGTGTTCTGTGTGAGCGGGGGCTGCCTCTGACTCTTGCCTGCATCTGGGACCGTCCTACTACTACTGGGTTTGCCTTGTGCAGACACAATATGAAGAGTTGTGCCTAGTCTTACTGCAATTTGTTATGCCATGTTTGGTTGATCCCTGGGAGGCCTGCTCTTTTCTGAAGGGAAACAGAGGAGAAGTGGATCTGAGGGAGAGGGGAGGTGGGGGGAAGAGACTGGGGAGAGAGGAGGGAGGAGAAGCTACAGTTAAGGTGAAATATAAAAGAGAAGAATAAATAAATAACTTTTAAAAGTAAATAGAAAATAAACTACCAATATTCAAAATATCCACTCTGAGTACATGTTGGTAAGTATCTTCCTGAGCACTGGAGATATAGCAGTGAACAAGACAGGTCCTGCCTCAAGGAACTCACATTCTGATGATATTGATAGCTAATGAACAGATAAGGAGATGAAATATATACTGGGTCATGATGATTGCTTTTAAAATAAAGCATAACCAAAAGGAAAGAATAGGGGAGCCTGCAAGATGGAGGACAAGAAAGTCATGTGAGTGTGGAGCAAGGATCTAGATCTGGAATTGCTCTAGAACCTTAGTCTGTTAAAATTAACGTCTCTAGGAAAACTGCCTTGCAGGAGCCTGTGCTATGATATCTCTGTAAAAAGTAGAGTTATTAGTGTCCAGTGTATTTCCTTCATAATTTCTACTAATTTCCACTTATCAGAAGATGAAGCACTTCGAAACAGCTTCACACCGAGTCTGAAGCCTTGGGCTCGAGGATGACCTCTGACTTAGCAATAGCTTGACCCTAACATTAGAAATGACATCAGCTGTTCCTCTGTGTGACAAACTACATTGCATAGTGATCTTAAAATAGAACTGAGAAGCAGGGGAACAGATGAATCCATTGGCAACCAATCCGTCACCACCTGGAGACTCATGTTTACAAGGTGTGTGTGAGCCTAGGACTGATCTCGAGATAATTTTGGCATAGAGAACACTTTGAAGTTTTTTTCCAAAGTACGATTTTAAGATCCCATGGGAGAGTCCAAGCCACATTGAGCTGAGGTTTTTAAAAACATATTGCCAATATATTGAAAAAAAAAAACAGTAATTGAATGAATAGGTTTTTTTTAATTCTCTGCACTGTCAGTACAGGTGGTCACTGGAGGTGAGTTTGCACTTACAAGAGAGTAACAAATCCTATCATTGATGGATTTCCCTCTACTGATTAATGGATTTATTTTAGAAAGAAAAAGACTTCTAGATGTTGTAGGGTGAGAGCTGCCACTTTGATCTACAAGACATAGGAGTTAGGGGTTACACAACCCCATAAAACACATAATTGTGAGAAACTTCCTCACAGGCACACCCAGAGTGCTTTATTAATTCTCTAAGCATCTCCCAATGCAGCTAACTTGGCACTCAAGATGAGCCACCACTTATACTAAGACAATCAGCTAAGACTGACAAATTTATTTTGCTGTCATTTTCTGCTGGGGCTGATATTTTCTAGAAGATTAAAAAACAACTGTATTAATCACTCTGTAGTGATTTTTGTCTCTGTAGTAAAAGACAATGACCACAGCAATTTATAAAAGATAGCTTACAGTTCCAAAGGGCTGAACAAACCCATGAAGCTACTGGATCACATCTTCATTTACACGAAGGGAGCAATGAGGGTAAGCAGAAAGTGGGGTGAAGCATTAAACCCTCAAAAACCATCCCCAGCATATTAGTCAGGGGTCTCTAGAGTCACAGAACTTATGGTAGTCTCTATATAGTAAGGGAATTTGTTGATGACTTAAAGTCTGTTGTCCAACTTCCCAACAATGGTCAGCAGCAGCTGTGAATGGAAGTCCAAGGATCTAGAAGTTACTCAGTCTCACAAGGCAAGCAGTCTGAAAGTATCTTCCTTCTTCCAATATCACTTATGTAGGTCTCCAGAAGAAGGTGTGGCCCAGATTAAAAGTGTGTGTCACCACTCCTGGATCTGGGACTTGTTTTGTTCCATATGACCCTGAACTCAGAGATCTCCTTGCCTTAGTCTCCTGGGATTCATAGCCACTATGCCTCAAGAACTCCATGCCAGGATCCAGGTCAGAAACTTGTATCTCCTAGCCTTAAGACCAGGATCACAAGTGACCTTTCCAATTTTGGATTGTAGTTCATTCCAGATATAGTCAGGTTGACAACCAGGAATAACCACTACACCCAGTGACATACCTCCTCTAGCAAGGCTCCACTTAAAGGTTCCACAGCCTCCACAAACGACTCCAACAACTGGGGTCCACGTTAGCCAGTGGGGGACATTCTTCATTCACATCATCACAATAGCCAAACTGGAAACTGGACCTGTGATGAGCCAGATTAAACATTTATTATTAATTATTATTGTTTTTATCACCATCATCGTCATCGTCCCATTTGAAACACAGCATCACTATGTTGCTCTGGCTGCCCTGGAACTCACTAGGTAGATCAGGATGAACTTAAAGTATGCACCACCATAGCCAGTTAACAGCATTAAGGTACATTATCTCTGTGAGTTCTACTATCCTCTCTCCATCTGTATCCTGGTAATGTCCCTAGAATTTACAATCCTAGCTCAGAGTTCCATCTTTCCTGATATTTCCTCACAACTTCGTTGTTCTTTGTCTAGAAAGTGTTAAAGCAGAAAGCTCAGCCATGTCCTCGGACATGTGAAGATTCCAGAGTAAGGGAAAGATGCAAACTTAGTAAGGTGTTTATGGCTTGCTCTTGGCTTGCTACTCTTGTATTATTGAGTTCCTAGATCCTGACGAAGATCCAGTATGAATCAGGGAGTGCTAAAGCATATTCCTCTTTTCCTTACAGAATAAAAAATAACAATTTCTAAACCTTCCCCTCCACTTAAATGTGTGGGAATTGTTTAATTTTGTAGATATCTAAATTTTTGGTCAATCTACATTAAGAAGGCCTTCACGAATTAGAGAAAAGACCAATGGAGCTTAGGGGTTTGTAGCCCCTTAGGATGAACAACAACATGAACTAACTAGTACCCTCGGAGCTCCCAGGGTCTCAACCACCAACCAAGGACTGCACATAGAGGGGTCTGATTGTTCAAGCAGCATGTGTATGGTAGAGGATTGCAAAATCGATCATCAATAGGAGGAGAGGACCTTGGCCCTGTGAAGGTTCTATGCCCCAGTGTAGGGGAATGCCAGGGCCAGAAAGTGGGAGAGGGCGGGGTGGCAGGCATGGGGAGGGGGGAGGCAACAGGGGTTTGTTTTTGTTTGTTTTTTTGTTTTTTGGAGGGGAAACTGGGAAAGGAGAAATTCGCATGTAAATAAAGAAAATATCTAAAATAAAAAAAAAATTAAAAAAAAAAAATTAAAAAAAAGAAAAAAAAAAAGAAGGCCTTCACTACGTGGTAATAATTACAAATATTTAAAAATAATTTATTAAGTGACACAGATTTGTGATCTTTTGGCATATTATCTCATTTAATTAATTATAATCTGTTTCTATTCCCTTGCAAGAGAGAAAATAATCCAAGGACAAAAGACTTACTCTTTTACAAACCCTCACGAGAAGCAAATGTTAAAAAAACTCAGAGCGTGACTCCAGGGGCGAGTGTCTTTTTTAACTTCTATATTCAAATTACTCTTCCTGTGCTGTGGCAGCTGGCTTCTTGTAACTAACACATCCAATGTTCATTTGTTTCATTTTGCTTTGTTCTCAGTATGGAAAATGCAACCAAGAGCTGCATGTATGCTGGGTAAGTACTCTAACTCCAGTCAGCATATCAGTGAAACCCGGCAATGAAAGGGTTGTTTCACATTCATGAAACTGCAGATTTTGTAACAGTAGAATCAACAGGAATTTTTCCAATGAAAATTATTATAGATACAAGAAATGATCCATGTAAGTATGAACTTTAATTCAATAAGATAGCTCAAAGATCTAGAATGATGTCTAATGAATGGCTAAGAAGTGATTAAATAGAGTCTGCATATATATGACTATAGTACAGTCACAATCTATTATTTCTTAGGATGCAGTATGATCCTTACAGAACAAATTTGAGCTACAACTGTTAAAATATGTTCACAGACTCCCTGGCACCTAAGCTAGTCAACTTTTGAGCATCCAAAGAAGGGTTTTGGGGTTTGGTTTGGTTTGGTTTGGTTTGGTTTGGTTTGGTTTTGGTTTTTTTGAGACATGGTTTCTCTGTGTAGCCCTGGCTGTCCTGGAACTCATTCTGTAGACCAGGCTGGCCTCGAACTCAGAAATCCTCCTGCCTCTGCCTCCCAAGTGCTGGGATTAAAGGCATGTGCCACCACTGCCCTGCCCAAAGAAGGTTTTTAAGCATGTCACAATTCACAGGAAAGAAATACAGTTTAAACAAGCTTCAGGGATGAATTCCCCACTTTACCCTCTGACAGTTGTAAGAGAATTGAGTGAGTGTTTTCATTGAACATACAGAACATACAGAAATCCAGTGCCTTGAATAGAATAGAACACCCTATGCAAAGTCCAGCTCAAGCTCAAGAATATTGTCGAGAAAATAAGTAACATTTATACTTACAATAGCACGGTGCTCAAGTTATAGGTCTTGATAAGTCTCAATCTTATAAGCACATTATTTATTAAAACTCACTATAGAGGAAACCCACATAAAACAATTTATTCCCACACACATGTAGACACACAGCACGGCAATCATGCAAATTACTAAATAAGACATTCATGCTATTATAGCTCTACTGATTAGACTTTATCATTACCAGCTATATCCATACACAAGGCTGCTGTGTAAGACCAGTTGGTGCTAATAATAGCAGTTTTGAGGAAATTCTTTTAAAATACGATCAGTTATATGCTACGGCTTTTCTGGTTTGAAGTATGCTTATATATAGGGGACCATAACAGTACGAGTGAATCCTGGTCAGGTCGAAAGTACTTCAGGCGATGAACATGGGAGCAAGCCTATGAGGATAGACAGGCACTAGTCCATCTTGGACAGGTTACAAAACCCTCTAAGTGGGGATAAGAAGATGGCTTGGCATTAAGAGTAGCTACTGCTTTTGCACAGGACCTGTGTTCCCTCCTGGTACACATGCCAAGCATCTCCCAACCACTTACAACTTTGTCTCCAGAGCATCTGATACCCTCTTCTGTATGCTACAGGCACCTGTACACACATGCGCACATAATCACACACAGCCACACATAGCACAGAATTTCAACTTATTTATTTATTTATTTATTTATTTATTTATTTATTCATTTATTTATTGTATATGATTCTGCCTGTATGATTTTCCGTGCAACTCATGAGTGCCTAGTATTCACAGAGGCCACAAGAGAGCATCAGAGCCCCTGGGATTGGAGTTACAGATGGCTGTGGGCCACCATTTAAGCCCTGGGAATCAATCCCAGGGCCTCTGGAAGAGCCATCAGTGTTTGTAATCTCTGAGCTACTTCT
This sequence comes from Mastomys coucha, assembly GCF_008632895.1. Classification (NCBI taxonomy): domain Eukaryota; kingdom Metazoa; phylum Chordata; class Mammalia; order Rodentia; family Muridae; genus Mastomys; species Mastomys coucha. The sequence goes on from NW_022196902.1 coordinate 13,198,954, forward strand.
CTGGCCCTACTGAGACATATTTGAAATGATAAAAGCATAAAAATTAAAACAATATCTGAGTGTCTGTTCCCTCATCTGAGAAATGGCACTGTTGTCTGTGCTACATTGTGTTGTGGTAAGCAAAATATTTTGTAAACTCTATAACACATTGGGTGTTAATAATGGGAAAGCTGGTGGGGCTGGAGAGATGGCTCAGAGGTTAAGAGCACGGGCTGCTCTTCCAGAGAACCCAGGTTCAACTCACAGCACCCACACGGCAGCTTAGGAATGCATGTAACTCCAGTTCCAGGTGATCTGACACCCTCACACAGACATGCATGAGGGCCAAACACCAATGCACATAAAATAAGAATAAGTAAATCATTAAAAAAATTTTAAATAATGAGAAAGCTAGAGCATAAGTTGTTAAAGTGTAACTGCCACAGTCCCTCCCCCTCCCCAAAATAAACCGTGCTGCAGCTGTGGGCCTCAGGTAGTGAAGTTATTCAGTGTAGCAGAAGCTCTAGGAGACAGACCCTGTCGGGGGTGGGTGTTCTTGAAAGGTACACTGAGACCCGTCCCTTCTTTCTCCCATTTAACTTCTTAGACACCACACAGTGGGCAGCTCTAACGTATGGAACACACACTCCTGAATGATGCTTTCCTTCACAAAAGCCTAGGAACATTAAGACCAGTGACCATCTACTGAAACACTTGAAGTTATAACTCAAGTAGGTTTCCGTCCCTTCAGTTGATTTTCTCTGGATTCTGTTGCAACAGCAAGCTGACTACAGACATATATTCTCAATCTCGAATTCCTCATTTATGTCCAGTAGGAACAAAACAAATTTAAATCTTTCCATGTTGTTTTGTAATGTAATAACTTTCCAAGCCAATTTTATATAAAGTTTAAAAACACAAAGTATGTGAAATCAGAACTTCAGAGATGAGTGTGGCCTATTTCTTACATTCCAGCCCCAGTGGCCACAGTATAAGAGTGGCTACATAGACCACACTTCACAAAGAAATGATTTCAGCCCTACAAAATCTGTCAAATAGATGATGAACCTTTTGATAAAAAACTTAAAGCTCTTTATTGCCTCTCTTTCGCCCCTACCTCAATAGTCTTTCATTACTTTGAAAAAATAAAATAACTTTCTGCCATGTTGGGGCTTTATTTAAATATGAATGATGATGGAAATCTAAAATAATTTCCTAACTTTGTATTCAGCAACAGAAAACCCAATAGACTCTCAGAACATGTAATAAGGAAAGTAGTTCCTAGAGTGTTTTTTAAGGTACTGCTTGCTCACTCATAGCTTCTACATTAAAAGAGAAATGTTGTCCTTAGATTTAGTTCACTAATGACCCTCATGCCAAGAAGAGGCAACTTTATCAAAGCCATGTGACAAAGGAGAAGCATGAGTAAAAAATGGGAATTTTTTTTACTTATAACGATGTTCCATTACTCATTAGACTGTCTCCCTCCAATGCCAGCCATGTGACTTCCTTGCTCACTTTCAAATTCATAGCCTATTATTGCTGATCTATAAAATCTTCTCAGTCCGTGTAGTTACACGTGTGTGTATGTTTCCAGGGCTGACTGCTTGCTGTTGGATAACCAATCACTGTGCTCTTCCCTGGGGAAGCCTACTTCTCCTGCTCTCGGCGTTCCTCAGGGCTCTAGGGTCGAAGAGCTCTTGGGAACTTTCCCCTGCCCGTGTTAACATGACTAGTGATGTCATCCTTGTTTGTGTCATGTATGGGGGGATAACAATCACATAAAATGTTGAACATAGTGAACATGACTCTCCTCCACGCCATTCTTGTGCTTTCCCACATAACATATACAAACCCTAGTATGTTTTCTGCTCTCACAGAACCAAGTACTACGTGCTCTGAAAGTCATGACTGGATGTGTGTGCATACACGCCCAGCATAAAAGTATTCATGCTCTCCCAAGCTAGCGTCCATTTCAGTTTTCCTTATGAGTCTCACAAAGACTAATGCTCTTCTACACATCTACAATACATAACTCATGTGTTATCTGTGTTATTTACATATGTCATATATCACCTATGAGGTGTAACTCATGTGTCATTTGTGATGGTACTACGTAAGTCTTTAAGAACTGAAGGTATTTTCCACAAAAGTGTTTTGCCTTTGAAAAATATTACTACCCATATATTTTCACAAAGCCAATTGTAATGAAGTCAAGGTAACTTTTAAAATATGAATTCAATTTAATTCAATGTAAATTTAATGTAAATTCAGCCTTTCATGGTAATTTAAAACATAGTTAAATGTATGAAACTTTAGGGAAAGAAATAATTTTATTTAATCTTTTTCTACAGTCCAGATTTTATCCCCCTCCTGATCTACCCTCTGACTATTCTACATCCCATACATCCTCTGCCCCATCTCCATGAGGATGAGTTTTGCAGCCAAATGCTTGCTGATGGTAGCCTGATATGGCTGCCTCCTGAGAGGCTCTACCAGAGCCTGACAAATACAGAGCCAGATGCTCACAGACAACCATAGGAATGAGCATGGGGTCCCCAGTGGAGGATTTGGAGAAGGAATGGAAGGAGCATACAGAGCCAGATGCTCACAGACAACCATAGGAATGAACATGGGGTCCCCAGTGGAGGATTTGGAGAAGGAATGGAAGGAGCTGAGGGGGGGTTGCAGCCCCATGGTGGGGAGCAACAGTGTCAACTGGCCAGACCCCCTAGAGCTTTCGGGGACTGGACCACCAATCAGAGTACACATGGAGGGTCCCATGGCTCTGGCCACATAAGTGGCAAAGGATGGCCTTGTTGGACATCAATGGGAGAAGCAGCCCTTGGGTCTGAGGGGGTTTGATGCCTCAGTGTAGGGGAATGCCAGGGCAGGAAGGCAGGAGTGGGTAGGTAGGTAGGTGGGTGGGGGAGCACCCTCATAGAGGCAGGGGGAGGAGGGATGGGATAGGGTGTTTCCCAATGGAAGAGTGGAAAGGGTATAACATTTGAAATGTAAATAAAGAAAATATCCAATAAAAGGGGAGAGAAAAAAGAAAATATCATCCTGAATGAGGTAACTCAGACCCCAAAGGACATGCATGGTATGTACTCACTAGTAAGTGGATATTAACCCCCCAAAAAAAAGTGCAGAATATAATCCACAGATCTCAAAAAGGTTAACCAGCTGAAGGGCCCAAGTGAGAAAATTATTTTTTTAACTCACAGTAAGGAAACAAATGCACCTATAGTCTTCTACTGAGAGAGAAATAATTGAGACTTTTTGTACACATTAAATGCATGTGCAATCATTTGTATCATTTGTCTCATTAAAAACAACCCTACGCAAGATGCCATGGATGTGAGATACCAAAACAAACACAATTCCAAAGGTTTCAGCATCCTATTGAATGCCTGGTTTCATTTATTTTTAACCAACTTTATATTGATGGAGATTAGCATATTCCCAAAATGCAGTTTGTACTGTTACACGGCATCCTCCATCTGAACTCCTAAGTTCAAAATGTCCCCAAATCTGGAATTTGTGTCTCCAAATGGTGTGGCCAGTGGAATATTTCACAGCATGCAACTATTTAATAAACAGTTATTTTAAATATTGTTTAAACTACCTTAACCTACATGTGCGAGGTTTATTTAAAACATTAATACATTTCATGTTTAAACCTGGGTCCTATCCCAAAATTAAATGAAAATTTCAAATCTAAAACACTCTGTCTCTGAGAATTTAAGAGAAGAGATATTCAACCTGTAAGAGTAGCTTGTAATTAATAGCCTCACACTGATAAAGGATAAATGATATAGTCCAAAGTACCAGCCAACCAATCAAAAGTTACACAATTAAATATGAAATTAAGTTAAAAGACCAAATCCTTATATCCTCCACAAGCAAGGGACTCTGTAAGCTTAGTTTATGCTTTTACAATGTTTGCTCTCTTGGTTGATTATTTTTCTCTGGAAAATTCTTTAAAAAATTGAGGTGTTAGGTCAAAAATAAAAAAATTTTAAAATATACTCTGGAATTAATTCTGTAACTGGTTTCCATAAATTTACACTCCCATCAACAACGTTGTATGGGGTTGCCCATTCTCAACACCCTTGGCAATGCTATATGCTATAGAATGCGAAGCACCTTACCTAGCCCCTATGTAAAAGGTAGCATAGTAGGTTGTACTAATGACACTGATTCTACACCAAGGCCTGGATTAGTACCAGTCACTTTTGCCTTTTAGAATCTCTTACTAGAAGACAAAGAAACAGTTCTCTTGATTAGATCTGAATCTGATCATGCCTTTTGCTTTGGCTGATGAGATATTAGCAGAAATGGTATAAACAGCTTAATAAGCACTTAGCCACCAAGCTTTGGTAATTACCACAAGAAATCCACTCGTGGATTATCCCACTTGTCCAAGGAAAAGGACAAGAAACACATAGAATCTTAGCATAGCATGGGACACAAAGGCAGAAACTCTCTCACCCAAAGCTTTTCTAGCTTAGCCAGAGAGAGAGTTGGACACCAACCTACATATTAAAGTGAGAGCCAGCCCAGTTCACATCATGCTCCTGCAGGCAACCCCCAGACAGCCAGAAGATAGATCAGTTACTGTTTTAGTCACTGAATTTATGGAAGTTTTGTTACACAGAAATAGCCAATTTATACATGATCTGTATTCATTCCAAGTCATTTGTTTGATGTAGCTTTGTCTATATTTCTTCTGTGGCCACTCTGCTTAAGCCATTCATCATTTATGAAGGGAAGTTATAATAGGTTCCATTAACAATGTATCTCATTATCATATAATTGGCTAAAACACCACTCTCCAATATATTCTGCAATGTTTTCTTAGCTTGTAAGTCATTTTAGCTGTATATGTTGACTTTTAATATAAACCATTATAAATATATATAAATTGACCGAAAATTTCCTTTATTAATTTTGTCTTGAGTGAGTAGAGAGGTACCTTTAACAGAATAATTAACTTTTGTTGTGCTGATTTGAAATTACATGTTTATCATATACAGAACTCATTTTTAGTGCTTGCAATTTTTCCTGGAAAGCAGCAGTCACTGATTGCTAAATCTTCTCATTCACAATTGACTCCATAGTCCAGTAAACTTTACGCAAAGTTTGAATATTGAAGAAGAAATCCACATGGATTAAACTTTTCACTTCTAAAAACAAAAGGGAACAAGGGACTTTAGATGTTTTTTCTTGCAGGCCAATTTTAATTATATAGGTGTGTGTGTGTGTGTGTGTGTGTGTGTTTGTATGTGTGTGTGTGTGTGTAAATATGTGAGTACACCCAAATCACAGTATGTGTGAATATCAGAACACAACTGTGGGAATCAGCTCCACATGGGAACACTGTGTGGATGAACTAAGGTCATTAGGTTTAGCATCAAGTGCCATTTTCCTCTGACCCATCTCTATATCCCACAAAATATATACACAGAAGTAACAAGTCTTCTTAGTTATTAAAACATTATTATACTCGCCGGGTGGTGGTGGCGCACACCTTTGATCCCAGTGCTTGGGAGGCAGAGGCAGGCAGATTTCTGACTTCGAGCCAGCCTGGTCTACAGAGGGAGTTCCTGGACAGCCAAGGATATACGAGAAACCCTGTCTCAACCCCCCTCCCAAAAAATATTATTATGCTCTATACTATAAATGTTTATCATACTCATTGTTAGCATTTTGACATTTTAATCATACAAGGTTTTTATAACTTTACGTACATTTATTATACTAAGAAGACTCATATTTTTATAAATTTTGTAGAGGTTCCTTCCAGTCTGTCTGGGCCAGCAGGTGCCCTGAGCGGACCTTCGGCACAAGCTCTGCAGCGAGTCACACAACACCCAGAGGAAGCTCCACTCCCAGGCACTCGAACATGCCCATGATCAGAGGTGAGGAGGACACAACATCTGTCCCAACACTGGGAGTAACTGGGACCAGCAGGACCAGGCACACAGGAACTCTGCCAGCCCAGTAGCTCAGGTTGCTTCCAGTCTGTCTGGGCTGGTGCCCTGAGAAGACCTTGGGCGCAAGCTCTGCAAGTGGCACAACACCCAGAGGAAGCTGCATTCCCAGGTGCTCTAACAGGACCAGGATCACAGGATCCCAGAAACCCAGGATCACAGAGACAGCTTGACTCTGAGGATTTTTGACACAATCAGGATCACAGGAAGGACAGGCTCTAGTCAGATTTAGCAAGGACAGGTAGCACTAAAGATAACCAGATGGCAGGAGGCAAGCATAAGAATATAAGCAACACAAACCAAGGTTACTTGGCATCATCAGAACTCAATAATCCCACCTTAGCAGGTCCTGAACACACCATCACACTGGAAAAGCAAGATTCAGATATAAAATCACTTCTCATGATGATGATAAAGGACTTTAAGAAAGACATAAATAAAACCCTCAAAGAAATATAGGAGAAGCCTACAGAACTCCAAATAGACTAGACCAGAAAAGAAATTCCTCCCATCACATAATAATAAAAACACCAAATGTACTAAACAAAGAAAGAATTTTAAAAGCAGTAAGGGAAAAAAGTCAAGTAACATATTAAGGCAGACCTATCAGAATTACACCAGACTTCTCACCAGAGACTTTGAAAGCTAGAAGATCCTAGGCAGATGTCATACAGAACCTACAAGAACACAAATGCCAGCCCAGGCTACTATACCCAGCAAAACTCTCAATTACCATAGATGGAGAAAACAAGATATTCCATGACAAAACAAAATTTACACAATATCTTTCCACAAATCAAGCCCTATAAAGGATAATAGATGGAAAACACCAACATAAGAAGCAAAACTACACCCTAGAAGAAGCAAGAAAGTAATCTTTCAACAAATCCACACAAACCTAATTCCACCACAAAAACAAGAGGAAGTCACAATTACTTTTTCTTAATATCTTAATATGAAAATTAATATTACCAATATATCCTAATCGATTGAAAT
>NW_022196902.1:13206677-13207519 GCF_008632895.1 Mastomys coucha
TTTTTGGTCTGTGGCAGAACATTTGAGGAAATCTAACTTTAAAAAAATTCAATTTCCTGAACAGAACACCAATAGCTTATGCTCTAATATCAAGAATTGACAAATGGGACCTCAAAAAATTGCAAAGCTTCTGTAAGGCAAAAGACACTGTCAATAGGACAAAAGAGCAACCAACAAATTGTGAAAAGATCTTTACCAATCCTATATCTGATAGAGGGCATTAGCACAACAATATGAACTAACTAGTAATACCCAATATATACAAAGAACTCAAGAAGTTAGAGTCCAGAGAACCAAATATCCCTATTAAAAATGGGGTACAGAGCTAAACAAAGAATTCTCAACTGACAAATACCGAATGCCTGAGAAACACCTAAAGAAATGTTCAACATCCTTAGTCATCAGGGAAATGCAAATCAAAACAACCCTGAGATTTCACCTCACACCAGTCAGAATGGCTAGGATAAAAAACTCAGGTGACAGCAGATGCTGGAGAGATTGTGGAGAAAGAGGAACATTGCTTCATTGCTGGTGGGATTGAAAGCTGGTACAACCACTCTGGAAATCAGTTTGGCATTTCGTCCAGAAATTGGACATAGTACTACCAGAGGACCCAGCTATACCACTCCTGGGCATATACTCAGAAGATGCTCCAACATATAATAAGGACAAATGCTCCTCTGTGTTCATAGCAGCCTTATTTATAATAGCCAGGAAATGGAAACAACACAGATGTCCCTCAACAGAGGAATGGAAACAGAAATTGTGGTACATCTACACAATGGAGTACTGCTCAGCTATTAAAAACAACGAATTTATGAAATTCTTAGGGAAATGGATGG
>NW_022196902.1:13208062-13212050 GCF_008632895.1 Mastomys coucha
AGCAGGAGATGGTGGGGTGGTGAGCAGGGATACGGGGGAGGGAACAGGGATTTTTTTTGTTTTTGTTTTTGTTTTACTTTTTTATTTTTTTCGGAGGAGAAACTTTGAAAGGAAATATTGTATGACATGTAAATAAAGAAAATATCTAATAAAAAATTCAGTTCACAGTTTCTAAGTCTCAGTCCACATATGTTACTTTCATGTGTTACTTTCAGGCTGTGGCTAGCATAAACAGCAGGGTAAAAAGGCATGGCGATGAAAGCTGCTTACCCCTCCCTTGCCCTGTGGCAGTCAGGAGGGAGCGTGGGAGGGAAGTAAGGAAAGAGGGAGGTATAATCTGCAAGGGCATGCTCCTAGTAACATACTTTTTCCAACTAGGCCTCATGGGTCCCATCTCTCTATAGTATGAACTTACCAATAAATGAGTCTATTGATGAAGTTAACCCCTTCATGGTCCAATCATGTATCAACAGCACCAACAAGTAGAGGCCAAACCTTCTACACGTGAGCTTTAGCAAAAACACAATATGAAAATCATAACAAATATTGATTTCATAAGTAACAATTTTATTTATGTGTCAACTTACAATTAATTTTGTTCAATAAGTAATAAGATAATCATTGAGAAATTTCTGTCCAATAATAATGTTAGAAAGGAGGAAAGAAGAAGTTATGGAAATTGTTATTTTGCACTTTATATAATCTAAAATACTTTTACACAGACACCAAAGTCACAGATTTATAAAAGGATTTTTCAGAATCTTTTTAATCCATTCTAAGCTATTCTTCATAATAAGTTATCTACCAAAATGACAGGATTCTCTACTTTCAAATTACATGAAACTTTTAGAAAAGTTTTTATAAATCATTATCGTTTTATTCCTGACAGTAAAACCGTTCGGGAGTGCTACCAAAAAGCTCTTCTGGAAGCTTTAATAGTTCTGACAGATAAGTCAAGTGCTTAGATCCTCCAAGTTCCTAATGCATAACTTTAAAATATTCAGATCACCTACTTGGAATTTGAATATTACAGAGATCAGTTGGACAAAATCCAACATCGATTCATCATAAAGACCCGGGAATAGAAAAAAACATACATCAGCATAGCAAGCCCATATACAACAAACCTACAGACAACATTATGCTAAACAGAGTGAAAGTCTAAATGTTTTCCCTGAAAGTAGGAACAACTAAAGATCATCCACTTTCTCCACTCTAATTCAGAGCTGTCAATAGAGTCATAGTTAGAGCAATAAGACAAGAGAAACCAAAGGAATACACATAGGAAAAGAAGTAGCTAGAGAGATAGCTGAACTGTTAGGAGCACATACAGCTCTTGGAGTGGACCTGAGCTCTGTTCTCAGTGCCCACATTCGGAAGTTCACAACCATCTGTAACTCCTAAGATGGTATGCACATTCAACTTTCCACTTAGGAGCACATACAGCTCTTGGAGTGGACCTGAACTCTGTTCTCAGCACCCACATTCGGAAGTTCATAACACTCTGTAACCCCTAAGATTGTATGCATAGCACACCTTTACCAAGTTCATGCATGGCGGTTCTTCTTTTGTAGTTTATTGCATTAATTTATTGCATTGTAAGTAGATGGCACAAACCATGGCACATGTGAAGATCAGAGGAAAACTTTGTGAAGTCGGTCCTCTTCTTCCAGCTTCATACACGTACCAGATATCAATCACAGGTTGTCAGACTTACACATCAAATGCCTTTGCCCAGTGGTCCTCTCAATGACCTGTGATGGTGACTCTGCTACAAACCCATAGAAAAGTTTCCATATCAGCTAGAAAGATTATAAGGCTGTATAGATGGCCATCAATTGTGCCTATGTCGAGGTCCCAGTGCACGATTAGAACTGGCACATTTTTGTTAAACCAAATTCTGGTCTGTAGATTCCTCACAGAATCAAACTGAGTCTGTTAACGGATTCTTGGACCTTGTGTTAGATACAATGAACCCAAATTTCAGCCAAGCAGTGGCATAAGCCTTACATCCAAGCTCTGGAAAGACAGAGGCAGGTGAATCTCTGTGATCTTGGCCAGTCCAGCCTAAAAACAAGTTCAAGATGAGAGGGGGAAGGGGAGGGGAGGGAGGAGAGATTAGGATATATAGAGAGGCAAATAGATGATAGATTAGATAGGCAGGCAGGCAGACAGACAAATAGAAAAATAGAGCTATACTGGGCCTCACTAAATCTCTATGGTTATTGTTTGGGTCTATGGACTGGTAAGTTTTAAAGCATCTCTCCTCAACATTTGTGGTATTTTGAGAATAAATATCTCCAAGACCCTCAGCATCTGATCCCTTAGTCCTAGCCGCTGACACGGTTTGGGGGTGCTTAGATGGTGTTATGTATTGCAGTTAAGTGTGTCAGAGGGGCTCTGAGAGTGTACGCAGCCATCATAGTGCACTCTGCTTTGTGCTTGCGGGTGACAATGCTTCCAGCTGCTGTGCTTTCACCTTGTGAACTCGAACCTCTGGAACTGGACATGCAAACTCTTAACAAACTCTTGCTTCTATAAAAGTCACCTTGGTCAAGGTGCTTTATCCCAGCAAGAAAAAAGTAGCTGATACAATTCTTAAATGGTGGTCCACACACAAAAGCATTAGCAGTCCCTGACAGCTCATCATCAGTGAAGAATCTTGGGCCCCAGTCCAGAGCTTCTACACCAAAATGCTCATTGCAGTAAGATCACTGGATCCATTTACACACTGCGGTTCCTGTGGCTGAGATCTGAGAGCCTTCTCTGTGTGGCCAAGCGGAGGATTGCTACAAGTAAGCCGCATACCCACCATTTTACAGCTTAGCAACAAAAACATTAGTTTTAAGTTTGTCTTTAAAATAGATGTTTGGGGGGCTGAAGGATGGTTCAGTGATAAAGAGCACTTGCTACTCTTACAGAGAACCCAAGTTTGCTTCTCAGAAATCACATTAGGCAGATCAAACTTCCTGTAACTCCAGCTCCAGGGATCTAATGCTCATGCTTGGGGCCATGTGCAAACGCACACACATACACATACATACTACACACACATGTACACACACATACACATACATACTACACATACACGTACACACACATAAACAAAACCATTTTTTCAAAATACATATTTTTCAGTTAAAAAGAACATAAAAGACTTGCTTTGCTCCTTAGGACAGAATTTCACCAAAGAGAAAAAAGGGAGGAATGAAAAGTCCCAAAGGAAACATCTCCTCCTAAAAGTCCACTTTCTCATAGAATACTAAAAAGAGATTTCAGCTTGCATACTTCAAAAGTATTTATACAGCCAAAAGAAACATAGACAATTAAATTTGGAGGTGGCTTCTAAGAGAACAACAAACAGTAAGACTGAATGCTTTGCTTGATGTTTGTAACTATTGTATCAAGTTTTAAGAAGAGGACTTTATAAGTTACTCTTTCTCTGAGATGAATGCTTTTCCAAATTATCAATGGATTAAGATTCTTACCCTCTGATCCAGATTCTTACCCTCACCTACTGTCTTTGCCACCCTCTAAGCAGAACGATTGTTCATTGAAACAGTTGGTGAATGACTTTATGGATAGACCATCTTAATACAATCACCATTTTTTAAAATACATTTATTTATATATTTATTTATTTTTAGATTTTTCTTTATTTACATGTCATACCATTTCTTCTTTCCTAATTTTCCTTCCAAATAAAACCAAAAAAACAAAAAACAAAAAAAACCAACAAGAACAAACCCCTTTACCCTCCCTCATATACCTGCTCACCACCCCACCATCTCCTGCTTACTGGCCCTGGCATTCCCCTACACTGCAACATAGAACCTTCACAGGGCCAAGGGCCTCTCCTCCTACCGATGACCAACTTGGCCATCTTCTACTATACACATGCTGCTGGAGCCATTAGTGCCACTCTTTGGTTGGTGGTTTAGTCCCTGGGAGCTCTAAGGGTACTAGTTAATTCATATTGTTGTTCGTC
>NW_022196902.1:13212506-13215528 GCF_008632895.1 Mastomys coucha
GACATCTGTGTTGTTTCCAGTTTCTGGCTATTATAAATAAGGCTGCTATGACCATGGTGGAGCATGTGCCCTTATTACATGTTGGCGCATTTTCTGGGTATATGCCCAGGAGTGGTATAGCTGGGTCCCCTGGTAGAATTATGTCCAATTTCTGGAGGAATCGCCAAACTGATTTCCAGAGTGGTTGTACCAGCTTGCAATCCCACCAGCAATGAAATAGTGTTCCTCTTTCTCCACAACCTCTCCAGCATCTGCTGTCACCTGAGTTGAGGTGTGCAGTGGAATCTCAGGGTTGTTTTGATTTGCATTTCCCTGATGACTAAGGATGTTGAACATTTTTTTAGGTGCTTCTCAGCCATTTGGTATTCATCAGTTGAGAATTCTGTGTTTAGCTCGGTACCCCATTTTTAATAGGGATATGTGGTTCTCTGGAGTCTAACTTCTTGAGTTCTTTCTACACATTGGATATTAGCCCTCTATTAGATATAGGGCTGGAAAAGATCTTTTCCCAATTTGTTGGTTGCTGTTTTGTCCTTTTGACAGTGTCTTTTGCCTTACAGAAGCTTTGCAACTTTATGAGGTCCCATTTGTCAATTCTTGATCTTAGAGCATAAGCTATTTGCATTCTGTTCAGGAAATTTTCCCCTGTGCCTATGTGCTCAAGGCTCTTCCCCACTTTCTTTTCTATTAGTTTCAGTGTATCTGGTTTGGTATGGAGGTTCTTGTTGCACTTGGACTTGAGCTCTGTACAAGGAGAAAGGAAAGGACCGATTTGCATTCTTGTACATCCTAACCGGCAGTTGAGCCAGCACCATTTGTTGAAAATGCTGTCTTTTTTCCACTGCATGGTTTTAGCTCCTTTGTCAAAGATCAAGTAGCCATAGTTTTGTGGGTTCATTTCTGGGTCTTCACTTCTATTCCATTGATCCACCTGCCTGTCACTGTACCAATACCATGTAGTTTTTATCAGAATTGCTCTGTAGTACAGCTTAAGGTCCAGGATGGTGATTCCACCAGAGGTTCCTTTATTGTTGAGAATAGTTTTCCCTATCCTAGGTTTTTTGCTATTCCAGATGAATTTGCAAATTGCTCTTTCTAAGTCTGTGAAGAATTGAGTCGGAATTTTGATGGGGATTGCATTGAATCTGTAGATTGCCATCAGCAAGGTGGCCATTTTTACTATATTATTCCTGCCAATCCAGGAGCATGGGAGATCTTTCCATCTTCTGAGATCTTATTCAATTTCCTTCTTCAGAGGCTTGAAGTTCATGTCAAACAGATCTTTTACTTGCTTAGTTAGAGTTACACCAAGGTATTTTATGTTATTTGTGACTATTGTGAAGGGTGTTGTTTCCCTAATTTCTTTCTCCACCTGTTTATCCTTTGTGTAGAGGAAGGCCTCTGATTTGCTTGAGTTAATCTTATATCCAGCTACTTTGCTGAAGTTGTTCATCATGTTTAGGAGCTCTGTGGTGGAATTTTTGGGGTCACTTAAGTATACTATCTTATCATCAGCAAATAGTGATAATCTGACTTCTTCCTTTCCAGTTCGTATCCCTTTGATCTCCTTTTGTTGTCTAATTGCTCTGGCTAGGAATTCAAGTACAATATGGCATAGATAGAGAGGGAGTGGGCAGCCTTGTCTAGTCCCTGATTTTAGTGGGATGGCTTCAAGTTTCTCTCCATTTAGTTTGCTGTTGGCTACTGGTTTGTTGTATATTGCTTTTACTATGTTTCACTATGGGCCTTGAATTCCTGATCTTTCCAAGACTTTTATCATGAAGGAATGTTGGATTTTGTCAAATGCTTTCTCAGCATCTAGTGAGATGATCATATGGTTTTTTTCTTTGAGTTTGTTTATATAGTGAATTACGTTGATGGATTTCCGTATACTGAACTATCCCTGCATCCCTGGGATGAAGCCTACTTGATCATGGTGGATGATCGTTTTGATGTGTTCTTTGATTCAGTTTGCAAGAATTTTATTGAGTATTTTTGCATCAATATTCATAAGGGAAATTGGTCTGAAGTTTTCTTTCTTCGTTAGGTCTTTGTGTGGTTTAGGTATAAGAGTAATTGTGGCTTCATAGAACGAATTGGGTAGACTACCTTCTGTTTCAATTTTGTGGACTAGTTTGAGGAGTATTGGTATTAGGTCTTCTTTGAAGGTTTGATAAACCTCTGCACTAAACCCATCTGGTCCTGGGCTTTTTTTGGTTGGGAGACTATTAATGACTGTTTCTATTTCATTAGCAGATATGGGACTGTTTAGATTGTTGATCTGGTCTTGATTTAACTTTGGTACCTGGTATCTGTCTAGAAAATTGTCCATTTCATCGAGGTTTTCCAGTTTTGTTGAGTATAGGCTTTTGTAATAGGATCTCACGATGTTTTGGATTTCCTCCGTGTCTGTTGTTATGTCTCCCTTTTCATTTCTGATCTTGAACATTAGGATATGCCCTCTATGCCTTCTAGTTAGTCTTGCTAAGGCTTTATCTATTTTGTTGACTTTCTCAAAGAACCAGCTCCTGGTTTGGTTGATTCTTTGTATAGTTCTTTTTGTTTCTATTTGGTGACTTCAGCCCTGAATTTGATTATTTCCTGCCTTCGACTCCTGTTGGGTGAATTTGCTTCTCTTTGTTCTAGAGTTTTCAGATGTGCTGTCAAATTGCTGGTGTATGCTCTCTCTAGTTTCTTTTTGGAGGCACTTAAAGCTATGAGTTTTCCTCTTAGGACTGCTTTCATTGTGTCCCATAAGTTTGGGTATGTTGTGGCTTCATTTTCATTAAACTCTAGAAAGTCTTTAATTTCTTTCTTTATTTCTTCCTTGACCAAGTTATCATTGAGTAGAGTGTTGTTAAGCTTCCACGTGTATGTGGACATTCTATTGTTTATGTTGTTATTGAGGAGCAGCCTTAGTCCATGGCGATCTGATAGGATGGAAGGAATTATTTCAATCTTCTTGTATCTTTTGAGGTCTGATTTGTGACTAATTATATGGTCAATTTTGGAGAAGGTACCA
>NW_022196902.1:13216177-13221539 GCF_008632895.1 Mastomys coucha
TACAGTTAATATGTTTGGAGTTATTTAAAATTTATATTGAAAAAAACATATGTATTTTCAGTATTGCTATAGACAAGCATCTACATAAGACTTAAATTGATTTTTGTTTTATATCAAACAAGTTTTATAATACTCATTTTTATTGTTATAATATTTTATAAATTTTAAGGAATATGACAAAAAAGGTATTGTAGGTATTTAAGGGGGTCTCTAGGAGGAGTTGGAGAACAAAAGGGAAACAAGAATATGATTTAATTCTATTTACTTAAAATAGGTTTTTAAATGTTAACCAATTCAGATAAATTGAAATCATGTATCTTTTCTCATCATAATGCAATAAAACTTAAATAAATTAAAAAAAGAGGTTTCAAGACTGAAAACAACTAATTTGCTACATCTTTTGGGATACCTGATTCACTTTAGCAATGATACAGCATTTCTAAATATTCTTAAGCTATTAACAGATCTTTTATTGTTACCACTATAAGTTTCAATTGTCCTTCTTTTTCATCAATTATTATGAATTAAAGATTCATATAGTATTGCACTTAGCATTTTCTAGTGTCAAAAATACTGCAAAATATACTCAGACTTTATCTCAGGAAAATCATAGCTGAAAACATACGAGAGACAGAGACTCAATTAAGGGATGTGTGTGTGTATGTGTAGGTATGTGTGTGTATGTTTAGGTATGTGTGTGTATGTATGTATGTGTATGTATGTGTATTGTATGTATTGTGTGTATGCATGTATGTGTGTATTATGTGTGTGTGGTATGTATATGTGTGTGAATGTGGCACACACTTATTCTACAGAGCTCTATGTCCAACTTTGTTGCATTGATTTTATTGCAATAATGAGATAAAGGGATAGTGACAGGAATCATATGTGAGAGCCATGAAAGTGTATTGTGAAGCAAGAGAGCATGCTATACTACATACATGATCCCTGCAAATATTCCAGTAGCAAGCAAAGCCAGGAATGGCTGTGTTTAGACTCATATTGGTTGTTTAAGGAAATCAGAGATTCCATAGCCTTGTCTTTGTCGTGAGCCACATGATAGTTTCCACATACTCGCTGAATGAATAGTAATTAAGTCAACAAGACTAAAAAGTAAGAAATCCTGTCCCCTCTGGCTCTCCCTAGAAGGACAAAAGGATTTCTGGGAAGGTGGTTTTGTTTCATCACCTTGGAATCAATTACTGTCTCTACCATAATGAAATAAAAGTCATTATCATAATGGGGTGATTTCCTGTCTGCTTTCCAGTAGGCTCCTCTTGAAATTGCCTTCTAAAAGCATTGCATAATTTCTGCTTCTGTGGCAGACTGGCAATATCACACTTGTGAATTACCCAAATTTAGACCCTAAAGACTTAAGTGCTTGCATGTTCCCAAAGAGATTCATAAAATCATCAGTATTTGATCAGAATAACTCATCAACTTGCTCAACTCTTGGTGATTAATTTGCTGTCTCTCTTGAATCCATCACTGGATTTGCCCAGAGGTCAACACTACCTTTAGAAGGGCTCAGCTATTTAAGCTCGTCACCATATAGCACTGTAAAGCATGCCTTGACAGTAACCACCACTAGACAGCACTTAGCCCAGCTGACCTTGGTGCGGCTGGGTTTCGGCCCTACATAGTTTATAATATTTCATTTTCTCCAGTAAAGTCTCACATACACACAAAGGGTCCAATATGCTAATTCATTCCCAACTGCTGCCAATATAAATATAAACACAAACAAAACTGGAAATAGGATTCTAATAGGCTCTATAAGTAAATAGTATTCATGCTTCAATAAATTGCTGATCATTAACAAAGAAACATACTGATATCCACAACATCCCTTGTTTTATGTGCTGAATTAAAACCAGATACAACTATTCCTTATACCATGACAGTTTTTTTAACTTTGTATAAATTATTTACTGTAGCAAATTATTTCTTCAAAGTCAGTGCCACTATCATTTGCAGCCCAAAAGAGACCCTCTATAAGCTCTATCAGCAGTAACCTTTGTGTAAATGGGGAGTGCATTACACTTATGTGCTGTATTGTGCTCACAGCCCATAAAGAATATGCCTTCAGTCTCACTTCACACTTCACGACAAGTGTTTCAGTGTATGAAATTGAACTACCATCTACTGTGTTATTAAAAGATTCTAAAAGTTTGGATATATAGGGAAAAAATCTAATGCCTCATGGATACATGCTCATTCTTTCTTCTTTTTATCAAACCCAGTCATGAGCAGTGACACTATGAGTCCTTAGCCCTCCTTATCAGCCAGGTGACAGAGAGAGGGCCAGAAGCTTTCCTAAGGTGACAGTCCCCCAGGGGAGGAAGTATCTGGCCCTGTAAGGTCAAAGGTTGAAGGAAATCCATGATGCCAACACCCATCAAGGGCATTTTCCTGGACATCTTTGTCCTCTGTTTTGGGGTCCCAGGATTTGCCTTAATTATTAAAATGTCTCAAATGCTTTGTGACTTTATCCCTAAAATATCACATCTGTTTCTCAACTGTACTCTTCCTTGTAAGTTCCCAAAAGTGACTCTGGCCCTCAAATTGAGTTCCATCTCCACCTCCACCACCACTACCATCAACACCATCACCACCACTACCACCATCATCACTGCCACCACCCCTCCCTGCTTGTCTTCTCAGATCTCTCTCAGTACCTTTGGGCCTATATCTATCTTCTGGGAAGTGGTTCTACAAGCATCTCATTAGTGGAAATTACTGAAAGATCAAGAGGCTGGTCCAGAACTAGGAACCTTCAGACTGTGACACAGATGAGATGTACCTCCCACAGAAGGAGTGAGCAGGAATCCTCAAGATAACAAGACAGTTGTGAAAAAGTGTTTGGCCTAGGTCAATGGAAACTTTCCCAGTAACCCCTGCTTGTGGATACTGCGGCGGGAATGGACCCTAATACCCTACAAAACCCAGTAATGGGCTGGAATCAGTACCAGGGTACACACACTTGGAGTGTATGTTAGGAGCAGCAACTGGTAGCAATAACTACTTCCTGCGGCAGGCTCCTGCAGAGGAACCCCAAGCAATGCTCCCACCATGTAAGCACATTCGAATGAAAGCCTGTCCTATGGGATGTCTCAGAATAAATTAATAATGGACATACAGAAAAAATAAAAAGCTCTACAAGAAGGAAAGATGATCCTAATTCACTGTGGCTCAGTACTGGATTATGTTTGAATAATCATAACAAACATGGAATTTAACCAAGAAAAGGCATCAAAACAGTTGAATCAAACCTTCATCAGAAGGAAGGAGAAAGAAAAATGTGGATAAAGACATATAAAGTAATGAGAGTTTCTAGGTAGGGAAAATTGAGAAATAATGGTATAAGCAGACTAGTTTAAAATGTCAAGGTAAATAACACATATAACGTAATGACTGAGTGCTTTTTTAAAGCAGGGATCTATGGTAGGAGGCAGCGCTGTTCTGAAACCTTGCAGTCGTGTTGTTTTTTAATTCTACCAATGTTTACCTTTAAGTAAGATGTTAATTAAAAGCTAAACAGGCTGTTTAATGCCTAATCATAAAGACAAGTGAAGGATCCTAATTTCATATCATTCTGTTAAGATACTAATGAGGAATGTGTTACGCTTAGGTGCTATATCGTGCTCACAGCCCATAGAGAGCATGCCTTTCTGTCTCACTTCACAGGTCACTACAAGCATTTCAGTGTGCAAAATTAAAACTACCATCTACTGTGTTATTAAAAGATTATAAAAGGAGTGTTTTCAAGTCAGACAGTGGGGAGTTTTATGGGGCTTTTAGGTTGTTTTCTGATAATACACACTTGGCCCACGTTCACATGTGTCAGCTGCTATCAGCTGCCCATGTGCGTCATTGAGTGAGCTTTGTGGTATTATGTGCAGCCAAAGGAAACACAGGGGAAATCATCCCAGCCGTTCCACACACTTCTAATCAGTGAGAGAGAAAACCACCCTCCCACTGGGATGTTCACACAGACCCTTAGCAGCAGGAACACTGCACCATTGCAATAAGAAAATGTGCAAAACTAAAAGTTGATATGGCTTCAGATAGTTTCAAAGACAACCTTAAAAAACAGAATTTGTATCAAGTTGATAATTCTTGGAAACCACCCAGTTCTAAGGTGTGCATTGACTTCTGCCACAAGGCACATTTTTACACAGATATATACTCCCACAATCTTATATTATTTCTCAAACATTTTGTTCAGGAAAACATTCACCGTTATATAGGTATGGTTAAACCACACACACACACATACACACACACATACACACACACACACACACACACACACACACACACATACACACACACACACACACACACACACACACACACACACACACACATAAACATACACCTAAATACATACCACAGACACACACAAAGCACAGACACACACACACACACAATATACACATACATAGCACACACACACATCATCAAATGGTAAAATGAAACATAATTATTTGACAGTACAAGGTGATAAAGAGTGTCAATATCTTTTCTTATATCCAATTATTTCTGAATCTGAGGCTTCACCCATGTAAGTTTGAACAAAATTCAAGCTTGGTAACCCTCCTGAGACTCTTTTTTTTATTATTATTATTAGATATTTTCTTTTCTTCTTTTTTTTGTTTTTTAGATATTTTCTTTATTTACATGTAAATTTCTCCTTTCTCAGTTTCCCCTCCAAAAAACAAACAAACAAACAAACAAACAAACAAAAAGAACAAGAACAAACTCCTATTGCCTCCTCCCTTCCCATGCCTGCTACCCCACCATCTCCCACTTATTGGACCTGGCATTCCCCTACACTGGGGCATAGAACCATCACAGGGCCAAGGGCCTCACCTCCCATTGATAACCGACTTTGCAATCCTCTACTATACACATGCTGCCAGAGCAATCAGTCCCACCATGTGTACTCCTTGGTTGGTGGTTGAGTCCCTGGGAGCTCTGAGGGTACTAGTTAGTTCATATTGTTATTCATCCTAAGGTGCTGCAAACCCTTCAGCTCCTTCACTCCTTTCTTTAACTCCTTCATTGGGGACCTTGTAATCAGTTCAATGGATGGCTGTGAGTCTCTACTTCTGTATTAGTCAGGTACTGTCAGAGCCTCTCAGGAGACAGCTATATCAGGCTGGAGTGCCCTTCCTTCAGTCTCGGCTCCATAGTTAGTCTCTACAACCCCTTTCATGGGGATTTTGTTCCCCCTTTTAATGAGGAATGAAATGTCCACATTTTGGTCTTCTTTCTTCTTGAGTTTCTTGAGGTTCGTGGATTGTACTTCATGTATTCCAAACTTCTGGGCTAATAACCACTTATCAGAGAGTGCATA
>NW_022196902.1:13221998-13223585 GCF_008632895.1 Mastomys coucha
GTGGTTGTACCAGCTTGCAATCCCACCAGCAATGAAGGAGTGTTCCTCTTTCTCCTCAACCTCTCCAGGATCTCCTGTCACCTGAGGTTTTTTTTATCCTAGCCATTCTGACTGGTGTGAGGTGGAATCTCAGGGTTGTTTTGATTTGCATTTCCCTGATGACTAAGGATGTTGAACATTTCTGGTGTGTTTGTTTGGTTTTTGGTTTTTTGAGACAGGATGTCTCTGTATAGATCTGGCTGGCCTCGAACTCAGAATTCTGCGTGCCTCTGCCTTCCAAGGGCTGAGATTAAAGGCATATGCCGCCACCACCTGGCTAAACATTTCTTTAGATACTTCTAAGCCGTTCAGTATTCATCAGTTAAGAATTCTTTGTTTAGCTCTGTACCCCATTTTTAATAGGGTTATTTGGTTCTCTAGAGTCTAACTTCTTCAGTCCTTTGTATATATTGGATATTAGCCCTCTAACAGATATAGGATCGGTAAAGATCTTTTCCCAATTTCTTGGTTGCTCTTTTGTCCTTTTGACAGTGTCTTTTGCCTTACAGAAGCTTTGTAACTTTATGAGGTCCCATTTGTCAATTCTTGATCTTAAAGCATAAGCTATTGGTGTTCTGTTCAGGAAATTTTCCCCTGTGCCTATGTGCTCAAGGCTCTTCCCCACTTTCTTTTCTATTAGTTTCAGTGTATCTGGTTTGGTGTGAAGGTCCCTGATCCACTTGGACTTGAGCTTTGTACAAGGAGATAGGAATGGATTGA
Source organism: Mastomys coucha (assembly GCF_008632895.1). Lineage (NCBI taxonomy): Eukaryota > Metazoa > Chordata > Mammalia > Rodentia > Muridae > Mastomys > Mastomys coucha. The sequence goes on from NW_022196902.1 coordinate 13,222,758, forward strand.
TTTGCATTCTTGTACATCCTAACTGCCAGTTGAGCCAGCACCATTTGTTGAAAATGCTGTCTTTTTTCCACTGCATGGTTTTAGCTCCTTTGTCAAAGATCAAGTAACCATAGGTGTGTTGGTTCATTTCTGGGTCTTCAATTCTGTTCCATTGATCTACCTGCCTGTCACTGTACCAATACTATGCAGTTTTTATGGAAATTGCTGTGGAGTACAGCTTAAGGTTCAGGATGGTGATTCCACCAGAGGTTCCTTTATTGTTGAGAATAGTTTTCCCTATCCTAGGTTTTTTTGTTATTCCAGATGAATTTGCAAATTGCTCTTTCTAAGTCTGTGAAGAATTGAGTCGGAATTTGGATGGAAATTGCATTGAATTTATAGATTGCCTTCGGCAAGATGGCCATTTTTATTATATTAATCCTGCCAATCCACGAGCATGGGAGATCTTTCCATCTTCTGAGATCTTCTTCAATTTCCTTCTTCAGAGGCTTGAAGTTCTTGTCAAACAGATCTTTTACTTGCTTAGTTAGAGTTACACCGAGGTATTTTATATTATTTGTAACTATTGTAAAGGGTGTTATTTCCCTAATTTCTTTCTCTGCCTGTTTATCCTTTGTGTAGAGGAAGGCCTCGGATTTGCTTGAGTCAATTTTATATCCAGCTACTTTGCTGAAGTTGTTCATCATGTTTAGGAGCTCTGTGGTGGAATTTTTAGGGTCACTTAAGTATACTATCTTATCATCAGCAAATAGTGATAATCTGACTTCTTCCTTTCCAGTTTGTATCCCTTTGATCTCCTTTTGTTGTCTAATTGCTCTGGCTAGGGAT